>NW_014577446.1:277966-285802 GCF_000485595.1 Priapulus caudatus
TATTGATAAGAATTTATTACAGATATCTATGCTGAGATAACCCCAACCATATTAAATCCATATCTATCACAAAATCTCAGTCCTATGGTGAGGTATTGCGCATGCGCTGACACACTAACGTAGCCAGATTGTGTACTGACTGGTATATGCAGCGTGGACATTACATGCAAGGTCTTCTTCCTTTTTCTTATGTGAGGTCTACTGATAGAATGTTATCATGTAGATCTATGCAAGGATAACTCGTCTTCATTTGAAATGCATAATCTTTGCAAAAATATTATTCTTCTCGTGAGATATTGTGCATGCGCGAGCACCGTTTCGCGCGTGCAGCACAGACTAAAGAAAACTGCATAATATAGCTTGCTGAGGATGAGAGGGGTGGGAAACTTAGGACAGGCAGCAGGAAAGGTAGCTGAGTGGGCGGTCGAAGAAGATACAAGGTTGAGCGAGGGACACGGGTGGCAAGGGGTAGGACGGGAGCGGGGTGAATTAGATGTTTTGCACCCTACAGGCTAGGGCGCTCTCCTAATGATGAACACAGGTCTATTGATAAGAATTTATTACAGATATCTATGCTGAAATACCCCCAACCATATTAAATGCATATCTATTACAAAATCTCAGTTCTATGGTGAGATATTGCGCATGCGCTGACACAATAACGTATAGCCAGATTGTGTACTGACTGGCATATGCAGCAGAGACCTTACGTGCAAGGTCGTCTTCCGATTTCTTAATTGAGGTCTACTGGTGGCATTTCATAATGTAAATCTATTCGAGAATAACTCCTCTTCATTTTAAATGCATAATCTTGGCTAAATATTGGTTTTCTCGGAAGATATTACGCATGCGCGAACAACCGCTTCAGGCGTGCAGTATACTGACTGAAGAAAACTGCATAATATAGCATGCTGAGGGTGAGAGGGGTGGGAGGCTGAGGAAAGGCGGCAGGGCAGGTAGCTGAGTGGGCGGTAGGAAAAGAAGCAGGCTGAGCGAGGGACAAGAGAGGCAAGGGGAAGGACGTGTGGTGATGATGTATGAGTTTTGCGTCTATGAGTCTTATCATGTAAGGATCCATGCTAGGATAACTGTCATAGATGTAACCTGTATGATACAGGCGGTTCCGGTTCCGCTTCACTACACTAACGTTAGTGTAGTGAAGCGGAACCGGAACCGCCTGTATCATACAGGTTATCATAGATGGCAATATGTGTGACCTATACAAAACATGCAACTATGTGCCGAGCTTTTATCACATTAATCAAACAATGTTTGCTTGAAAATATATCAAGTGAGCGCATTCTCCCCATTAGTTTAACCAGGAAAATCTTCATACGCATCTGTCACTTGTCGCACCATATTTACTCATAACAAAACGAGAGACCATAGTTCGAGCATGCCCAGCATTTGCCAAATAAACTGGTCGTTTGTTGAAATTTCACGAAAGAGAGCACCTTTAAAATTTAAAACACCCTTTACCGATATTTAGGTGTCCCGGGCTGATATAACGCTGGTAAAATTTAAATCAGTCAACAGAGGGCGATGTGTGACCTATATGGCACATGGAGCAGTATTCGCAGCCTGATGTATTCGCAGCAGTGAACGATTTTTACCAAATGCCCCACTCGTATTTCTTCGAATTTAGACAATCATTTTTTTAAATAAATATAACTCTCTCGTCCTGATGGATTGCATACATATACTATAGAGAGAGACAACATAAATTGAGAAATACGAGCTCTGCACTATTACACTAATCACCTCTTACATTAGTAACCTGGGATGTATAGAACCTAGACAATCAGTATCGCTGGACATGCTTTTGTTATTCAACGTAATCACAATGAATAAAATGTCGGGCGTGACGTCGATCCCAATTACCTCTTGATCCACACAATTATCAACTGGATCGGAAGAATACAAGTTCATGAGCGTGTTCGACACACGCAGAACTTGCATACAGAATATGCGTATGCAAGTTATATGTGTGATAGCCGTGAGCAGCTCTGCTGTTATATACAGGTGATCGATTGCACTGTATAATTAAGTGCCTGACACTCAATGCGACGGCGATTCATGAATAGGTGGCAGTTTTATAGGGCAGGCCGCAAACACAGGGTTGACTACATATTAATATGCAATGTATGAAGGTATTCTTATTTTCGAAAATTGATGTGCTCAAAATAATGTTAATGTCGCATACGACATGTCCTTATACGTTAGTCAATCGGTGTGCTTCTGCATGCAGGTATTGTCTATATACCCACGTACGATTAGATAAGTCAATAATAAATGGCAAGTTGTGACATATATTGACTGTTGTTATCGAGATACGCCTTAGTGCCATCACCTTCAGGTCTAGCGCGGTGCTTACCTGGTAATGGGGGCATGTGTGTATATAGATATCAAGAGCTCACTAACCCCATTTGATAGTTAATGGGTTAATGGGCTCTTGTAGATATGCATTCGCAGATATAGATACTCAAATAGGCAACTAGTGCAGTCTGAGCCTAACCGTCGCAGTGTCCACGCCGGTTTTATAGCAGCGATATTTTACGCGTCTGCACTGTTTTCAAGCTTTACAAGGGCGGTCATATGCATCAGTAGCCGTAAAAATCACCAATTAATTTGCGTGTCTTTCACGTCAGCATGTTTTTACAGCTAGTGTTAGTGGCGGCGGCTGCCTACGTCATTTATAGCGTGTTTTACGCTCACACACCGCTGCCAGTCTGCGGCAAATACGCCGAACCAGGTAAACGCGTTTTTTATTCTAAACAATAACATCAGACACTATTGCTAGACGCTATTACTAGACAGTATTACTAAATACTAATAGTTTTTAATTGCTTAACAGTAACTCGGTTCTTATCGCAGGTCGCTGGTATGCCGCTAAACGCGCTATAATCTACATTTATTGCGTGGTAAGGAAGTGGAGGCAGTCAGACGAGGAGCAACCAAGCGTGGAATCACCACGGATTAAAGAAGACTTTCAAATTGCGAAACAGGAACACCCGCAATGCCTTTCATCGCACCCAAGTGTAAAACCGCCTTTAATATTTAATGATTAGTGATTGATGTGTGATTGATAGATATTATATTATGTTATATTCAATTATATTTTTGATGTACTGTCATTAGATCACACGGTATTAATTATATATATATATATATATATATATATATATATATATAATTATTCAACAAGCAAGGTATATAATTAGCACGTGTTAACAGGTTCTTATTCTTGTTGCAATATCCTTCAATATGCCTCGATCGTACACTAAAAGTAGTGATGGCTGCATCTGCATAACGAATAAAGACATGGCTTCTTCTTCGTCATCGTTTTTTCTCCTTCTCCTCTTCTTCTTCCTATTCGTCTTCCTCTTCTTCTTCTTCTTCTTATTCTTTCTCGTCGTCGTCATTTCCTTTTTTTCTTCTTCTTCTTTATTTTCGTCGTCGTTCTTCTTGTACTATTTTCCCTTTTCACCCCCCCCCCCATGTACGTATACGTTCACCTAAACACATGTATGCGTAAATATACTGCAGGCATTTGACTGCATGAATATCAATGGACTTGACAGCCATGGAAACAAACTGGTGGCTCGCATCAACAGACTACCTGGCCGAGTTGCCGAGGTACATTAGCTAGCGATAAACCATTATTCATACTTTACCTACAAATATAGGGTAGTGCATAATTACTAATCTTTATCATTTCCTTGGAGTTTTCACCTTTATCTCATTTCATTTGCGTTTTTTAACTTGTATTTTATATAGTTTTTTTTTCGTACGATAATTTATTTGTTGTTCTGGGCATAGACGGACACCGGGCTCTGACTACACACAGAGATAAACGGATATGTGTCACCTACTTATAAATCATGTGTATACGAACCTTATTCGCCTACTAGACTTCCTAATGCTTAATCAAGATGGGTTTGAAAACACAGCTTTAGCTCCCGCTAACCTTAGTTCAATTAATTATTCATGTGCATCCATCTGTCTCTGCCGTTCCTGTACATAATAGCCGTAAAGAACGAAGCATTTGCAACGAGTATTGCACAAATGCTTTAGGTATGGTTGATGCTAAAGCTAGGAGATGGTCGCTACTTCCACTTCCCCGGATTTCCCGACTCAAAAGTGTACAACACTGACGATCAGACCTTCACAGCCGGCGGTCTGCAGTTTGAAGTGCTGGAACCGATGCTGAAATGGAGAATCACATTTAATGGACTTCTCAGGTATGAATGTACTATATGAACGTGTACCAAGATCGCCACATGCGGGCATGTGTGTGTACGCGTGCTCTGTGTGAGTGAGTGTTAAGGCCTATTTACACGATGCGTCCTAGACGTACGTCTGTCGCATCAGTCAGACGCATACGTCCAAAACGCACCGTGTAAACTATGCGGTACGACACGATTTTATGACCCCTGCGATATCGGATGCACTAGACGCATGTTCTAATTTCTTCCGACATCGTAAGCAGGACGCAAGAACCCGCGATAATCAGGTGCGTGAGATTGGTCACGCTGCTTAAGTCTCTTCGCGATGAACGAGTGTTGACAGCATGCCATCGCCCCGCCTGTGAGTGCGGAGATAAACGTCTCTGCAGCACGAAATTGTTCCCATCATATTGGTTGTAAGAAGGCTTGGATCTTATTCGGTGTCGACCTTTCTGCAAAGGAGTCTTCTTGGAAGTGTCCATGTCCATACCTACAAAATTGTGGAAAGCTTTCGGTCTTCTGCCTCCAAATCTAATGTTTTGAAAGTGCATGATGATATGCTCCAGTATTGTCTCCCTCCTGGCGATCCCAGGTCCTCACCCAAACTCGTCTCTTCTTTTGCGAAATTTCACTTTTTTTTTCTTAATTCCTGCCAAAGAAAAGAACGCTAGGCAATTTGTCTTGCAGCCGTCGTGTACGTGTTTCTCCCATGGCGCCTGCCCGTGAACTTACTTTGTCCTGGACGACGAACAACAAATCTTCCGTGGTAAACATATACCGTTGGTCAAAGACGATATCGGGTAAATCTGATAAGGCCTGGACGTACTTCTAGGACGCAATCGTGTAAATAGAGCCTTCTGTTCGCATGTCTCGCGCGCGTTGTTGCGAAATATAATAGTAATATATATAATATAATATAATATAATAGATGAATATAATATAATATAAATATATATAATATAATATAAATATAATATAATATGATATAAGATATAATATAGAATAATATAATATAATATAATATAATATAATATAATATAATATAATATAATATAATATAATATAATATAATATATACATGTAAATAATTATATAATTAAAAATGGAACTAAGTGAAATAATAAATTAATAAAAATAACCAATAGTGGAAATTTTCATAATTTAAATATTAAATTTAATCATAATTCTATTCTCATCTAGGGAAGGTCAGAGGAACGAGTGGGATGAACAAAATGAAGGAAATCTGATTCACGTACAATTCTGCTTTGTGTAAGTAGTAATTTTTGTCCTAATTATTGTAGTAATTACTATTATTTAGAATGTATTCGATTATTTACTTCATAGTTTATGGGCGAATTCTTTGCATCCAGATATCAGGTTTTTGGCACAAGAATAATTTATTATCAGTTATTTATATCAACTGAAGGTTTTATTGTTTGCCATTATCACCACTCTTGTTTTTAACAATGCTGATTAATAAGGTGGACGGCGCTGACTGGGCAGTTTTCTTTTAACGACGACATTGATCCAATCACGATATCTGACAGCATTGCTAGAGAAAAGTGGAGTCTAAACTACCTGAAAACAATTAAGGAGCTCAGGTAAACTAAGTTAGGCGTCTTTATTATTATTATTATATTATTATTATTATTATTAACTATACTTGTTATCAGGTTATTGCTATGAGTTGATAGTGCGTATGAATTCTAACAAGTACATACTTGGAACTGTACTTGTATGTGAATTGTATATTTGTGATGTGTTTCTGCAGTAGGAAACATCGTAGGTATGAAGTCTGTGGGCAGCTCTTTGGAAAGCTGAATGTGGCCGAAGAGTCTGAGAGGACATTGATCTTAAGAGGAGTCAGGGAGCACTCCTGGGGCATCCGAGACTGGGAAACATACAACAGATATATCGCCAACTGGGGTTATCTGGACGTATGTCAATATTATCATGATATATATATTTACACGTATTCGATAAAAATCGGGTTTGTTTTTTGGTGCGTGATAGTGTCTTTACTTGCGGTTGATTGTGACCGCAATTTAAACATTATATTTTGTTGCAGGACGGGACCCTGTATTCTTTTTCCGTGGCAAGTTTTCCAGGAATTTTATCCCAGTGAGTTCCAGGATAATACGTTTTCCATTCTTTTGGCATCGTACCACACTTGGCACACCCAAGATTACTGGGGAATTGAGGAATTTTAAAGGTTTTAATACATCATTTATAAAGCATTTATAATGACAATTATTATTGCATTACGTCTATATGGGGCATTTATGGGGACGATGGTCTATGGGTCTATGGGTCTATGGGGACGATTAACATAATTTTTTACGTTTTATTTAGTTTCGTCACTGGCTACATTTTCTGGCCCAGCGGTCAACAAGTTATTCTCAAGTCAACAGACCTTCACTTGTCTCGGCTCGGAGAGTTCACCAAAGCTCCTGATAAGTTCAGCTTTACTGCTCTTGCGGGTGGGTGCTGAGATGCAAGGCCGTACGCAGGAAATTTTCTGTAGGGGGGCAAAGGTACTCCCCATACCCCCTGTGCCCTAAAGTTTCGCAATTTCACATTTCTTTATTTAAAGTAATATTTCTTTGATGATTTAAGATAAACTTTTGTCACATTTCTTTTTTATTTCTAAAAGTGTACAGTATTTGTCCCATTAAAAGGCATACTCTGAAAATCTCTAGGGGCAACTGCCCCTGCTGCCCCCCTGCTGCGTACGGCCCTGCTGAGATGATTTATTCGGCTGCTGAGCCCGCAGTATATTTATTCATTCTAACGCCCCCGGAACTATATTTATATAGTCTGTATAAAGGAGCTTATCTAGGCCCAATAGCAATGGTTCCAAACAATTTGCACATGAGACACATAATCTGCTGGTAACTATTAAGTTCCAAGGTTGTTGAACCGAGCCTTAGTTCGCTGTAAACATTTGCTCGTTTGTGTAACGTAAGTTGTGGGAAGGAAAAGAATCGTCGCAGCGACCGTTCTTCTATCGCCCTAATAGTGTGCGTAATGGATGACATCATAACTCCAGTCAAACCGCTCTGTTAGTGACCACCTATATATATATATATATATATATAACGGTATCTATCCTTAAATGCCACTTTGGCGTTTACACTGAATGGGAGTCATACAGTGATCTCCCTCTATAGCGCGGCCATCTACCTATTATCTGGGAACCGGAAAATGCCTGAGAAATCTTTCGGGAATTCGGGAATAGATGCCAACCGGAGCAGGGAAAGCTGAAATAGCGATTTTAATTAACCGGGAAGTGGGAAATGACACATTTTCACCTGGAGTATTTCGAATGCCACCTCCGCATACATAACATAGGCATACAGAGCTACATACATACATACATAGCATACATACATACATACATACATCGATACAGTAGATACATACATACGTTACATAATACATTACATTACTATACATAGCATACAGTACATACATACATACATACATAGCATCATACATACATACATAGCCAGTACATGACATACATACATAGCATACATACATACGATAATACATCACGATACCATACATAGCATACGAACTCAAATATATATTATGATTTGGGAACGAT
>NW_014577447.1:0-7341 GCF_000485595.1 Priapulus caudatus
TCAAAAAAAAAAAAAAAAAAAAAAAAAAAAAAAAAAAAAAAAAAAAAAAAAAAAAAAAAAAAAAAAAAACAAAAAAAAAAAAAATAATAAAAAAAAAAAAAAAAAAAAAAATAAAAAAAAAAAAATAAAAAAAAAAAAAAAAAAAAAAAAATTAAAAAAAAAAAAAAATCCCCGTTAGTAGAAAACTGACGGGCAAAAGACAAATAAGTTGTTTTAAGCTGGTTTCGTATTAATCACTTTAACATATATTAACCCCGAATTAACAAACAAGGTGCGTACAAGATATTTTATATAGGTTTATATGGATAATTAAGAATTTTAGTAGCGTTAAATTGTTCACAAAATAGTACAATTACTGCAAAGCCTAAAGTCCTCATTCAATTACTACAATTCATTACCACAGTCGCACCCCATTAGTACGAAACTGCGGGCCAAAGAAAAATAATCGTATTAAGCGGGTTCCGTATATTATATTAGCCTTAATTTAAAAGAAAACAATGGATTAGAAGGTGTGTACAAAGTGTTTTATATAGAAATGAATAAACCGGGACAGAAAATGTCATGTTAGTATACAGGATTCTGTGTATTATTGTCTTAATCAATATTTTACCTAAAAGATTACTATGAATCGGGCCAGCGATTTAGAGAAATCATCGTACGTCTCATCAGCGTAACGAGCGATATGGCCGCCGGAGGGCGGCCTATTTTGCGAGTAACATTAATTCCTGCATGGTCATGGTCACAATGAACGTATAACTGTAACGTTGACGATAGTACAAGGAGATGACGGGCAACACACGGGCAGGATTGACTTCGCCACAATTGTTCTCATAGTCACTGAGCTGTAGCCTATGTAATAACATTAAAAACATTGCTTTATTATGTATAATAGTATAATACATTATGTATTTTATTATACAGCTCAGTGAAAACAAGTCCGCAAAGACCATAAATATCTATATCTATATCTATATCGCGGACATAGCGCAGGTGAAACACGCGGACAGGGAGCAGATGAAACACGCGGACAGATAGTATAGTATTACCCAGGGGCAAACCCCCATTTTTGGGGTCAACCAGACATGGGATGTTGTAAAAGGTTGTTTGGTATCAACGTGTTCAGGTGACCTCCCTGAACAACTTCCAGGTGGACTACCTTGAAAATATGCCGCTGAAAAAAATGGCAGCCATTTTTCAATATGGCCGCGTTGTGTAACTAATATTGACCCATTTTAAAGATAGTGTTTGAATAGAACCTATCACCATGTTTGTGGTATTATATTAAAGGGAATTAAATTCTCTACAAGATGATACCACATTTAATGAGCTTGGTGATGATTTGCATAACAATTTTGGGCAAAAAATGTGATTTATGATAATTTTTTTCCAAAATATGAATTGCGCCAAAATACCTATTTCTCCATATTTCAAAAATGCTTTCCACTAAAGAATTCAAACTTTTCAGTAAACTGCCCATATGTATGATCAATATTGTGTGAAAATGACAAGTTCATTGCTTTTCTAACAAAAAAGTTATAGTGCTCCAAGGTTAACACTTTGCTATACGGATTGCTTCCTAATCACTATCTGAGTCGCTGCTACTGTCACTGATCTCGGTTGTTCCGATGTCCTGCATCCTGCTAGATTTGATTGATAGTCCTTGGCAGCGTCACCCTATGTAGCACTTGACTGCCTTCTTAGCACATGAGCAGTTCTTCTTGTACCCCTTAGCACATCCGTACGATATTGTCTTCTTCATCGCCACGGGCCAGGCTGGGTGGGTACATAGAACGGGAACCGCATGCTGACCATCCAGAGTCCACCATAATTCTATCCAGGGTGGGATCTGTGGCTTGGAAATGTGCGCAGTCTTATCTATAATCGTTGCAAGTGTAATGAGACTCGTGTCGATAATAGTGTACCCCAGGTTCTGCTTGGTACGGGCACTATGTACCCTGAGGTAAGCACGAATAATAGACAGACACAAAGTGTAACGTACAACGATACATCTATTCAGTCTTTCACCGAGTAATACATAAATGTTATGCACCCTCCAGGAGGAGCGTGACGTATACACGAGTCGTACAATAACCGTAGTCTCAAAAGGGTTTACACACGCAATACAATATCTCAAAAGAGTTTAGTACAAGTACTAGTCTCAAAAGGAGTTTAACACAAATACAGTAGCACGAATACGATAAGACAAGCTATAACCAATACTCACATCTGGAGACTCGGGGACTTCTGTCTTTCTGTTAGGAAACGTCTCTTTTTATGCTACTTTTCGTGTACCACGTGGTCTTACTACTGCTACGAGTTTATTCCAGGTTAATTAGTCCACGAAATACGCATAGGCCTTGGTCAGAAACTGACCACTATTTCTAACTTTCAACAAAGAAGGGGAGAGGTCTTTTGTCCTCCCTGGAACTCGTACCTGGTAGTACTAGTGATTGCAGCCTAATATATTATTTACGATGCCAGCCTGCCTTGCGACTTTCTAAAGAAGAGGGGGTTTATCTTGACCAGTGGTCTAGTCTGGACACTAATGAGGCAAGTAACGTGGTTGCCCCGCGGCGCGTCAGAGGGACGCGTCGCGCGGTCTACCTTGTAATCACTATTTCGCTTCACTACATTACTCCCTTACCCATGAAAAGTTATGAGCTATTATCTTATAGCGAAGAACTTAAAGGTTAGTATTGTACGTTTGTTATTTATTTTATTCATGTTATATTTGGTTTTGCCCCCTTTTTCTTTTTTCTTTTTTTGTTGAGTAAAAATAGCATGTGCTACCCGTTGCCAAAAACTTAACTAAGCTTAACTACTCCTTAAATAATTCGTTGTTGCCAATTGTCCGTGGGGGCGTCTCCGTGGCTGGGTCCGTCGGTGCATCTCCAGGGCTGAATCCGTGGGAGCATCTCCGTGGGTGGATCCAGGTCATCTCCGTGGTGGGATCCGGGGCATCTCCGTGGTGGGATCCGGGGCCTCTCCGTGGTGGGATCCGGGGTGTCTCCGTCCTGGGATCCGGGACTTCTCCGTCCATCTCCGTCCATCAGGAGTGCAGCAGTGCTACGGTCGCGGCCGGGATATATATTGGTTGAGGTCCTCGCTACAAAAGATCAACATATCGGGTATTGAGCGGTGCCAATGCTCACTATCCCGATAGTAGTCTTGCCAAGTGTATGAGGGGTCGCGATGGTCCGAGAAAGAGAAGGGGGAGGGTGGGCGCGTTGTTGGGGACCAGTGTAGGGGTCGGTCGTGTAGGGGTAGGGGGGAACATAATAAAAATCATAGACTGGGGTGGGTATTAGTGACCAAGGTGAGGGAGTCGGGGTAGGTGTGGTGGGACTTGACATGGGGAGACGGCGTGGACTGGCCTCCCTGGAGCTGTTGACCTAGCTCTTCGGCGATGGCGGCAATCTGCTCTTTCGAAGTCTCGCCCCTGCTGATTCTGGCGAGTTGTGTCGCTCCTGATGGTCGGGTTGTTGTCCGTGGCGACGTCGAGGTGGATGGTAGCGGTGGCGGTGGCTCTATCGGGGCCGGAAAGGATCTCCGTGGCTTCCCGGAGAGGCAGGCAAGGTGCACGGGCGATGACGGCGTGGCCGGCATTCCACCGCGCTGTTGATTCGAGGGGCGCGTCGATGGCCTTCCACGCAAGGTTGGTGTGCGCGTGAGCGTTTGTCACCGCCTCATGTGGTGGGTCCTCCCCTTCTTGGGTGTTGTTCATAGCAAGGATCGCGGCAATGGCGGTCGAGATCGTGGCCATCTGGGCTAATGATTCCATGAGGTTCTTTTCCATGGTGTTCGGTGGTGGTGGTGGACGGTCGGTAGGTGCTGTTGTAAGTACTTGTTGGAAGAGTACAGCATGATTAGACATCGTGAGCGTACGCGTTATACTACAACGCACGATGCGAGGCACTGAGTGACAGGATAATACTCAACAGCAATGTAATTGCTAATGCTAGCGGTCCCCATGGTTAGAGTCGTTTGAGTATGGTCGTATTGCTGTAGTTTGCTTCCACGGTGTTAGCACAAGTAGTGACGAGACGGAAATGCTGTTAAAACTCATAAACATAGGATTATTCACTGGTCGTGAATATCGCAACAAAATCACACACAAAAAACTTGAGGGTAATATACGACAACATAATCATTAGTCACACAAAAAGTTATACACCTTAACCACACATGTTATACACACATGTATATATAATATCATAGATAAAACGAAATGTCAATTAACCCATAACCAGAATGAAACGGTAATGAAATTAATACATGAAATACACAAAATCAATACATAAAATCAATACATAAAATCCAGACATAAAATCAATGCATAAACTCTAATCAGTCCACAAGTATAAGTATACACCATTGAAATGATGACATACCATTGTAATACGTAGCATTGTGAGCAAAAATAGTAAACTGAAATCATGCCGTTATTCGCGCTTGTGCATGTCTATGCCCGAAATGACCAAATAAGCTAGAGTTTACGCATCATTTTGCAACACACTTAGTGCGCGAAAGTGTTTTCATTTCAATTTGGTCTGGAATTTCCAATGGGTGGTCCAGTGGGTGGGTGGGTGGTGTTAGCGGTTGGGTTTCTTAGTGGTGTATAGTTGGGTATAGTGGGGCAGCGAATGGCGGTGCATCTGGCCGTAGATGGGTGGGTTGCGATGTTGGTTGAATCATGGTAAGAGTGGGGGTAGCAAATGTACGTGATGGGCAGATATTTGGTCTGCAATGCGGTGGTACACAGCAGTAATATATTATAGCTAGAATAACTAGAGCAATTGTGACATATATTACGACTTGATACCACTGTATGTGGGTGCCTTCGAGTGTTGCTTGTGCAACCTCGTTTGCGTCTAATGTACGTCTGCTATTTGCAATAGCATCTTTTAGGTGATCAAAAGAGATATCCAAATCATGGTTTTCATATAATTTAGGGGTTAAAATTGAAGCTGGGATTAAATCTGTGGCGTTCCCGTTTTGTTGTGCTAGAGCCACCCAAATCGTAGAGGTCTGGAGCTGTTTGGATAAAATATACTCTAATGCAGATGTTGGATTGACTGTAGAATCATGATAATAAAATGTCGGGAGGAAGAGTTGCTCGGAGTGCGCACTACATCCTGATTGTAGGGGAACAATTTGTCTAGTGGCTACCTGGATATCTGTCACAACGAGAACATGGTTATTAGATGTTTGACATAAAATTGTCAAGCGAAATGTTTCAATCGGCGCTATGACCCAAAGACCGTTTCCGATATAGGTTATGATATGTTTTGGATGAGACGAAAGATTCACTCTGCGTTGACAATAATTATTGTTGCACTTGATGTGCCTGTTTAAAAAATAACGCTATAGCGGAATCAGTTGACCCCCTAACGTAGTATATCTCCGACTCTGCTTGACACATATCGTGTGCTTCACATAAACATTTTTGAACAAGATGGGGCTTTGGATAAAAATAGCGGGTTTTATCTTGCGCAAAAGCTATGTATTCTTTGTCTAAAACATAGTAAACATTGGCGGACTTGCCGTTAATATATTGCGGGGCTGGTAAAATTTAATAAATATTAAAGATCTGGCCTACGTGGCGTAAAGGCAGAAAAGTTATTATATGAAATGAATCTTGTACGGGGACTACAATGGTTTGTAAAAGACTATAATAATATAAAATGATGTCATCTAATGACCTAGGCATAGAAAGATAGTTAGGGATGACTTGTTTAATGCCACGTAAGATCGTCTAAAATTGGGAGGGCGCGACCAAAGATATAGGTAATTTCCCGAGAAAGCAATTGGTTAATGAATGTTCTAAATCAGCTATGATATTTGTAACATCTTGCAAGGTTAAAACCATTACATCAATCGTTGTTTGTAAGCGAATAATAGCCGCTGTTCTAGTGTTGACAGTAATCGCCAAAGTTACCAGGCGATTGCTAATGTCGTTAACAAATTGGCTCATATTCTTGACACCTGTAATCAGTTCGTTAATAGTATCGTGATTATGTTTTACCTCGGTTTTTGTTAAATTAAAGACTGCAATGGATTCTTTAATAGCATGCTGAAAAGCTCCTTGAGTTAGTTCAAATTTTGCTATTCTGGTCTGTAGCTCAGTGATATCACTCTCTGTCGCTCCACCGTCAAGAACGTTTTGAATTTGACCCATAAAAGGTAAAAGAGAACGCTTCCTGCGATATTCCGTGGTTGCAAACATGGAAGTAAGATCCTCAATACGTTATGAAAGTCGGTGATAACGGGTTCTAAAATCTGCTGCATGCTTCTTTATGAATACTTCTATAATTTCTCTGAATTGGCTGTTGTTCTCATCAATCTCACGCTGTTGGAGTAGCTGTGCCGTATTATTGAAGTGTGATGTGGGAGGTGTTGTTGTAGTATTAGGATGCAACCATTTCCTTATGGCGTCTGATAACGGGTTCTTAATTAATGGTGTCTCGGTGGATAATTTGGAATATACCTGTCTAGCCGCTGGCAAACGTTTCGTGCGTTCTGTGAATAAATACTGGATTTGGTCACCGTCATCGGTATGTCATTTGCATCTTGTACTGCCGCTGTTATGACGTTGACCGAGTGGGAAGTTGTATAGAACTCTGTAAACACGTGCGGGACGGGTCATTAGGCGCGACTAAGGGCTGACAATATACTGCTGCTATCCGCTGTACGTAGGGCGCAGCGCGTCCGGACAGTGGTGTGTTGCACCACAAATTGTCGTCGGCGACAATTTGTGCAAACTTTTTGCAAAACCTCACACCACAAATTGTCGCCTCCTGCACAAATTGTCGTCGGCGACAATATGTGCTGCTCTTGCCGTTACCTATTTTTAATCTCACTGGCGACAATGTGTGCAGGCAAAATAAAACCTAACTGCACAAATTGTCGCCGCTTGCACAAATTGTCGTCAGTCGCTGTCTTCAAGCTACAGAAGATAATGACGATTACAAAGATGATGATGTCATCATCATCATCATCATTGATGATGATAAAGGCCGAGGCCGAGGACTAGAAGAGTTAGTGTCGACGCCGAGGCCGGCCTCGAGTCCCCCAACACTGATTATTATCAGCTATGAAACCGGTGATTTGGACTCGTCATAATGTAAAGTTGAGTAGCTGTATCAAGCTTAGTTACATCATGAAATCCTTTGCTGTGTGCGTATGCGTGTGTGGGTGCATATGTGTGGGTGTGTGGGTGCGTATGTGTGGTGTGTGTGCGTGTGTGTGTGTGTGTTTGAATGTGTGTATGCGTGTGTGTGTGTGCGTGTGTGTGTGTGTGTGTGTGTGTGTGTGTGTGTGTGTGTGTGTGTGTGTGTGTGT
>NW_014577447.1:7612-10136 GCF_000485595.1 Priapulus caudatus
CAGGAGTAAGATAATATAGGATATTATATAATATAGGATAATATAGTATATGTGTGTATATATATAGGCCTACGTGTATATATATATGTATATATATATATATATATATAGGATAATATATATAGTGTGTATGATATAATATAGGATATAATATAGGATCCTATATTATCTGACTCCTGCCGCCAACAGGTGGCATTCTTGTCAACAGACAAGAGACCATTCCTCACAGGCCCAGCCACTGTTTGAAACGCCAGGAAAGCTGCGCTCCCAGCATAGTAAAACGCTATGAACCATGTGTGACGTTCAAAGCTATATCTCCATAAAAAGAAGAGGTATGGAAATAAAGTAAAGTTTGAGTGTGAGGTGGATGTCCAACGCTAATTTAGATGTAATTTTTATCGAGTTGCCCATAATATATCATTGGTAAAATTAGGCAAGCAAATGTTGAATTTCTCGTGTTTTGGAGTGTCATACTACTCCTATATTATCTTACTCCTGATGTTATGTATACCAGTGTGGGCCATCATATCCAGTTTGAAATCATTATAGTATGCCTAACAGTAATAACAATAACAATAATGATAATAATAATAATAATAATAATAATAATTAGGATGATGATAATAATGTCTCGGAAGGGTGTGTTAACTAGTCGTGTGTACAAGTCTTTTTTAAAGAAATTGAAATAATGATGATAACACTTTTTGTTGAGGCCGCCATCCCAGTCCAGCTCTGCTTATGATGGCGGTCTCCTGCATTACTTCAATTATGATTATTCTTTGTATATTACGGAATGAATCTGATTACATTGTATTGTTATATATTATGTCTTTGGCAAACAAACATGCTATACAAAGATTTGTTTTCAGAGTTATATTCAATGTAATGTATCTGTTTCAAATATCTTGGAAAAATGCAGAAATAAACTTGAATTGAATTGAATAATAATAATTATAATAGCTATAGTCTTGCCTACCAGTCGTTTTAATAATGAAATTCAAACAATGATAATAGTAATAATGATATCAATCATAATAATATTTTAAATATTATATTGTAATAATGTTTAAAATTATAATAACACTTTTACTTAAATCCAATTGATACGGCCCTGATCTATCTCTGTGTTAACCTGTATATTATGTATGTTAACACACAAACACACGTACACATAGGCGAAGCAAATTTTGTCGAAGTTCTCTCCCAAGCAATGTCAATGATGCATCCGCAAGTGCAGCGAGTTACCATAGGAATGGTATACTATATTGTGCGAGGGAGCGTAGCGATTTTTTATTTTGAAGTAGTGTCTATGGTATGTTTTACACTGAGTTTCGTTTAATACTCACATGCACAATACATACGGAAGAAGTACGGTGAAATACAAGTAAGGGCGATGAAGTACATGTACTGCTCCAAGAGAAAAGCGCAGTGGAAACTGTCAATTTCTTCAATTAACACAGGTTTTATTTTTAACGCATAAAAGTGGCGTAATACCAGAACAAACCAATCACAAACTGTTTCCCCTGCTTTTCGCAATCTCCCTGCAAGCAGATTACGGAAATGGGAATTTAAATGACTCGCTATCTTGACCCTCGAACATTGCCAATTATCCCCATTGTTGCGTTATTGGCATTATCACAAGCATTATCGTCACTATGTCGACATTTGTTTATTATTACCACTCATCATCATAATCACAGCAATATCATAATACGCACGATGATCATCGTCATTGTATAATTTTTATCATACATAAAACAACTAAACTGAGGGTAATACAAATACCATTGGCTGCTTGCTCAGAACAAATGAAACTAGAAAATGACGTTGGGGTGGAATACAGGTGCATTCTCCGGACGATTACATTTTTTAACTCGTCCTGAAAAACATGTAAACATAAAAACAACAATTTTGAACAGAATTAATGATGATGAAGAAACGTGGCATTGAGGTACTCTAAATGTGGAAATTGGGCCATTGCCCCTGTATATAAGCCACAAGACTGGAAGCAACTCCGCCAAATATTCTAAGTACCTAAAGTGTCACATAATACTCTTCTTTCTTAGGTTTGAAGTCTTATAATATAAAAAGTTAGTTAAACCACGTTACAGCGCTTCACGCTGCCCTGATAATCGCGATAACGGCGAACCAGATAACTTATAACGCAAGCTAAGTAGCGTAAGCGACATATACGTACGAGATAAATACAGATCCGCGGCATATACGAATGCCGGAGGAATTATTCGTAAACTAGTAAGAAACAATAAAACTATAATCGTACAGTTAACCGAATATAACTGTGTTCTGTTTCACTTGTACAACCTGTTAGACGCTACTGCATCACCGTCCTGCCTCACGGCAGGAGCGAACAATGAATCCACACAACTAAACCCGCGTTAACTATATAACGCCGGTCATACCGTAGTCGGCTACCCCTAGGGCCACTCACACACACACACACACACACACACACACACACACACACACACACACACACACACACACACACAACACACACACACAC
>NW_014577447.1:10146-12654 GCF_000485595.1 Priapulus caudatus
ACACACACACACACACACACACACACACACACACACACACACACACACACACACACACACACACAAACACACACACTACACACAAACCTTTACATGACCTTATATGTTGGTTTGTGTGCATGGATAAATTATGTGTTGGTATGTATATGCGTATGTCAAGAATGATCATTTAACCCCAAATTTATGTCACTCGTGGCTTTGAACAGGATCGTATAATGTGCTTCGATGGCTGGCGACATGTTGTGGTGTCAGCTCCCTGCACAAATTGTCGCCGACGACAATTTGTGCAGGAGGCGACAATTTGTGTTGTGAGGTTTTGCAAAATTTTGCACAAATTGTCGCCGACGACAATTTGTGCAGGGACGACAATTTGTGGTGCAACAGACGTCGCTGCGCGCAATCTATTATAACTTTATGGTATTGTAAAAAATCATATCCGATCAGAACAGTTTGAAACAAGTCTCGTACTACAAAGAATGTGTGGTTAACTGCCAGTTTAGCCTTAGTAATAGGCAAAACTACTTTACCGAGAACGAAAATGTCTTTGCCGCTTGCAGATCGCAGGATTTGCTTATCTGCTGACGAGAAAGTATGTGAGAATTTAGATTTAACCTGTTGCCACAGAGATTCATTTATAAGGAAGACAGCTGAACCTGAGTCTATAAGCACATGAGTTTCTTCCTCTGCGACTGATGCAAAACATATTGGTAAATTGTTAGCGTTTGTGGTAAACGGGGCCTTAAATCAGTAATAAATAATATGAAAGTATAAAATAATAAGTAAGAGCGAGATGTAAAATTTACCGATTCTATCGTCTCGCATTGCGAAGACCGGTGGGAGGGTTTACCGACATACGAGATGGTGATTGACGCGGACATTTCGCCCAAAAATGCTCTGCGGCGTTGCATATAGCGCAGATTTGTACTCCTGTTGCGGTGTAACGAAATGTAACATCCCGACGCGGGGTAATTAGTGGTTGTTGCGTTTGTCGCTGCGGCGGATAATTAAATCGAGAGGGGTAACGTGGCGGTGGGCGCGCAGTCGTCATGAACGGCTGTCGTGACTGAAATGTTTGACGTTGAGGGAAATGGTCACGTTGATTCCAGTTAGAATTACGTACAGGGTTATTAGTTTGATAATTACGCTGCGGTTGTAAATAATTAGAAGTTTGTCTGTCTGGTCGCTCAGCCCTGTCGTAATTAAGTTCATATCATTTATTTGTCGCTGTATTGTCCGTGGCTCTGTTACAGAGATTGTTGAAACGTCTGTCTCGTCAGTCGACTTTTGCGTTCTCATTTGCGCTTCCATGTCTAAAACCGACTCGTCTTTTTCAAGTTGCACTGCTTTCTGAAATGTAGCAGGTTTTTGTCGCTCTAAAATTTTCTTTACGGCGTCGGAGGTTAATTTACGCCATCGGTAAATGAATCAACTAATCTTAGCTGCAGACTTATATCATTATCATTCAATTGACCAAAAGCAATTTTACCTAGTTGTTCCAATCTTTTAGCAAATGATGAAAGTGATTCTGAATGCCTTTGTTTCGCTTTCTTAAATTTTTGAAGAGCGAGCGGTGCTTCGCTTGAATCAGAATATCGCTGTTTTAAAATTTCAAAGAAATGTTTCTACGTTATAGTGTGAAAAAGACTTAAAATTTCTGCTGCATAATTAGCTGGCTCGCCATGAAGTAAGCGGAGCGCTAGCCGTACACGTCGTTTTTCTTCTGTCTCATCCAAGATTATAAATAAGTGATTGATATTTTTGGCCCACTGAGTAAAGGTCGCTAGCGTTTCATCTGTACCGTTAAACTCCCGATAACCTGATACTAGCAATAGGCGTAATTTGTATCTCTTTTACAAGCTGTTCCATAGGTAATTTAGGAAAAGTTACTTCAGCGGCATCGTCTGATAGGTCTAACGAGCGATCAATATTACTTTCTGAGAGCAGGGGGTGGGTGACCGGGTGGGTAGCCGCCATAGTTAACCGTTACAGTATTAGTAAACAGTATTTTGTAGTATAAGGTATATTTACTAATACATACAAAAAAATCTATGCGCACTCCAACAATTTGATACATTCAAGCTTAAACTTACACTTACAGTTTCATGGTGAGGTTTCGGCAGTGGCACGTGGATTTCGTACTTGCGCTCACAAATGCAGACGCATGCGGACACACCGATTATATATATGAAAAAACAACACTTATATTAGAAATGAATACATATATAACTAGAGCACTCGGAGAGCACAGACCTCCGCCAAGGCAGCTGAATTCTCTCAATGTGAATTTTTTATTAATTAATTAATTTTTCCACTTAATTAATTAATATTTTATTAATTAATTAAGTGGAAAGATTAATTAATGAATTGGATCCGGATTAGTGCGAGCGTGCAGGGGGGGGGAGGACTATGGTTGCCCCTTAGCCTGTGGTTGCGTGTTTGTAAGTCTACAGCCAGCGCACCTAGCGGAAGTGAACTGAAACGTGCATGTTAACAAACCCAAAAACACAC
>NW_014577447.1:12722-16992 GCF_000485595.1 Priapulus caudatus
CACTCAAACACACGCCGGTGAAAACATAACCTCCGCCAAGCCCCTGGCGGAAGTAACAAACAACAACAACTAAAAAAACGTATATTAGAAACAACCCGTATCAGTCTAATAATTATGCAACCTTACCAAGCTGCTTTTATACACGGCACCAGTTGTAATGAGGCTCGTGTCGATAATAGTGTACCCCAGGTTCTGCTTGGTATGGGCACTATGTACCCTGAGGTAAGCACGAATAATAGACAGACACAAGGTGTAACGTACAACGATAGATCTATTCAGTCTTTCACCGAGTAATACATAAATGTTATGCACCCTCTAGGAGCGTGACGTATACACGAGTCGTACAATAACCGTAGTCTCAAAAGAGTTTACACACGCAATACAATATCTCAAAAGAGTTTAGTACAAGTACTAGTCTCAAAAGGACTACACAACACAAGGGCAGCCCTCTTTACGTGCAGAAGGAATGCGTCTTCTGTGGGGGGCAAGAGCTTTAGGAAAATAGATCTGTTGTTTAAAAACTTGTATGCCCTGAGCTTGCCCAGATCGGACTCCTGGAAGTCATCAGTTGCTGATGTGTAAACATGTGTGGTGATAGTTCTTGCCTGCTGGAGGTCTTCTGATACGATGTCAGTAGTGTTCTCACCAAACTCTTCAATCATGGGTATGTCGAAACTCAAGCTGCACTTCAACCATGCCTTCTTGCCCGTGAAGTAAGGATAACTCGTAGTGTCTCTGCCACTCAGGCTATGGATGAAGGGCATTGCACGACACTGTGAAGTTCCCAGTGTCACCACCATTTCATGGATTCGTAAGTATTCTGGGCTGTCCTCACCAATAGTTCTGGTAGATTTCTAAGGTGTGTTGCTCCATAGTGTAGACACATGGTAATAATGTATGTGTCAGTGGAGTGGATAACTACTTTTTCAACTCCGTCATTCTTGACACTGTACAGAGTCTGCGGAATTATCCTTGTATCAGCCTCCTTCTGCGTCGATTCTAAACCAGGAGCATCCATAACAGACTCTCTTGTGATTAATACGCTCTTTGTCTCTTCTGTAAATCCACCACCCAGAGAGAGTTGGGCCAACAGCAGGGTCCAGATGCTTATTCTCACACCATTTCTCGCAGAGGAAGTTTAGGTGGTTAGCCTTGTTTGCTGCCACTGCAAAGAATTCTTGTGGGTCAGGAGCTGTGTAATGGTCATTGACTTCATATCCTTTGGCAGGTTTTGTTCGGGCATACCTGTGTTCTTGCTCAGCGGACATCAGGCTTGGTCCACTGTACCTGTCACAGCAGAAGTGTATGAACTCAGTACCAGCAGGCACATCATTCAGTAGCAGGTATTTGCATCGTTTAGCAATGGTCCCAAATCTTTCACCTTTGTGGAAAGACCAGTGTCGAATGGTATACATGGAATCAATGACTACTGCTGTCTTTCTGTCATGTTAGGGCAGAGCAGGCGTGCTGGTTACTTTGGTCGCCTCTTTCTGGGTTTTCACTAGGCTTGACTTGGTACCTGTTCTTATTCTGCCATCATCCTGGAAGAGAGATGGTGGGTAGTCACTGCATTCATGGTTCCCTATGAAGTCAACAATGTCTAGTTCTCCACCACTGGCAATGATCTGTGTCGTACGCAGAAGGGCAGTTATTTCATTACTCTTCCCTGATGCAGCTGTTTTAGCCGCGGACTTCTTCGGTTTCTTGTTTTGTGTGTGGAAGGTGTTCGGCTTCACAATACTTGTCTTCTTCTGATCACTGCATGGTCAGTGACTGAGACAGTGCCTCTAGACCCAGTTTTTCACACTGGTAAGGTTGTCCTTAACGTTGCAATCAGCGCATTGCCCAGTTGCTATATTTATCAGGGATGTTGTGGTTGCACCGAATGGATTCGTCTCGACTGCTGCCATTATTTTGATCACCATCTCTGCATCCCTTGAAGTTGTGACTCGACTTACACCAGATTCATGGTGAGGGCTGGATGAATGAAGATGTAGCATCGATTTCAACTCTACAGAGACAGCAGCAGTGATGGGTTTTGTGTAAACTTATTTCATCCGTGCGGCAGGGTTTAGTGTAATGCCATCCAGACCACTCGCTTCCTTGGCATCTGCATTGTAAGTCTGTTCCAGAAGCATGTCAGGAGAGACACTATTGTGTTTGCCATCTGCTCGCTTCCCGACAATTGCACCTGCTATTAATGCTTCATGTACATCTGGGGCTGTTTCATGTAGTTTCTTCATCTCAGCCAGATAGAGAGGCAAAGACTGCTAGCCATATTTGTAGTGCCCTGCTGCTGTCAGGTAAGGTAGCATTCGTGATGATTCAGAGAGATGTCCTACCCAGTCAGCTTCTCGCTGGTAGTAGATAACCCTGTGAAGAATGTCTGACATCTCCAGGAAGATGGACCAGAAAATTGCTGTTGGTTGCTCAACCAGTGATTCTTGGAAAAGAATCATCTATTCCTGCATGGCTGATAACTGTTCATGGGACTTCTGAATTATCTGTAACTTCTGAGTGGCAGTGATGTCTTTTTCAAACAACATCTTCAAGACAGATTCTACCAGTGGCTGCCAGTAATCTGTTTCTCTATCTGCTGCCCATGCCTCGAATGCTTCCCAGTATACAGTTGCCACATACCTTCGCTCAGGATTCTGAGGGCATGTATGGTCTGGTAGTAGTCAGCTTTCTTACCAAACATCTTTTTGGCAGTCCCTTCCTGGCATAGACCAGCTGCAACGAGAAGATCTTCTGGACCTGCCTCCCTGATGATCTTTCAAACTGCTTTCATGTAGTTGTGAGCTTGATGAAAGTCGCCCAGCAGTAAGACTACATTGCTGAACTCACCACGATGCTTGTCTCTGATGGCTACTGCGAGCTCATATGTAGCCTGATTTCCAGTGATAATTGTGTATTTGTCACCGAGTGCATGTGATGTCCTGACAAATCGCATCATCTCTTCCTTTAGGACAGCAGTATTAGTTGGAGAAGATGGGATCAGAGGAAGATAGCCAATGATGCTTACCAATTTGCAGTAAGCCTACCCTGATAAACAAATGTTGACTTATTTCTCTATGATGAAGCTTGCGCAATCTAAAAAGTCACAGACCTAGGAACTTCCGCTATGAATTTGTCGTGTATGAGGTCGCTTTGGTCAGGATTGCTCTCTAATACCTATATTCATTAAATAGAAATAAGATTGGGTATGAGTTAATTGTAGTTAATCGCGTATCTGTAAGGTCTGTCTCCCGCTGTGCGTTTTTCACCTGCGTCAGCTTAGCATCCCTATAGCTACATTAGGACCACTTGTCTCTCTACCAAACATTGATCGCGCAATGAAGGCAAAGAACAAATCCCATTGTGGGAGAAAAGTGGACACAATAGGCGCATTGGACGCAACGTACGTGCAAACCCGTCACGCAAGGTCGCAAAGCCGACGCAAGTTAAACATATAGCGGGAGACAGGCCTGTGTGTAATGTACAAATGCTGTTTTAGCTAATATCAAAATGTTA
Source organism: Priapulus caudatus (assembly GCF_000485595.1). Classification (NCBI taxonomy): domain Eukaryota; kingdom Metazoa; phylum Priapulida; class Priapulimorpha; order Priapulimorphida; family Priapulidae; genus Priapulus; species Priapulus caudatus. The sequence continues at coordinate 16,236 of NW_014577447.1, forward strand.
ACTTTGGAGCACTATAACTTTATTGCTAGAAAAGTAATAAACTTGTCATTTTTACACAATATTAACCATACATGTGGGTAGTTTTCTGGAAAGTTTCAATTCATTACTGAAAATAATTTTTGAAATACGGAGAAAAATGCATTTTGGTGCAATTCATATTTTGGGAAAAAATGGTAAAAAATAAATTTTTGGCCCAAAATTGTTATGAAAATCACCACCAACCCCATTAAATGTGGTATCATCTTGTAGAGAATTTAATTCCTTTTAATATGTTACCACACATAGGGTGGATAGAGATTCTATTTTTTTTCAGCAGCATATTTTCAGGGTTGTCCACCTAGAAGTTGTTCAGGGATGTCCCCTGAACACGTTGATACCAAACAACGTTTTACAACATCCCATGTCTGGTTGACCGCAAAAATGTGGTTTGCCCCTGGGCATTATGCACATTTCATGCAAATAGTCGGATCTATTTTTTGCCAAGCAAACATTTTTGCGATCTAATGTTGTGGCGATTCCAAGTCAAAGCCAATCACTTCACATTCTGTAGGCTTTTAAAACAAATGACAAAAAACGAGAAAAATAATAAATAATAAACCCGGTGCAATGATTGATTTATATGCTCTGGTTGTACGAAGGGGGCACTGCCATATATTGGAAGGGGAGAAGGAAGAAGGTGGTGGAGAAGGAGGAGGAGAGAAGCTGGTGGAGAAGGAGGAGGGGAGAAGGGAGAAGGTGGTGGAGAAGGAGGAGGGGA
>NW_014577447.1:20421-29412 GCF_000485595.1 Priapulus caudatus
TATGTAAGTTACAAGCATTGCACGATCCACGCGTTTAATTATTTGTAAGACTTTGTCTGATTGGTTGGAATTACAAGCATGCATGTATCTTTACATACACGCATTTAATTAATTACGTGCATGCTTGTAACCTTACATACACGCATTTAATTAATTAAAGGCATGCCTAATTAATTAAAGACGAGCCTGATCTGCTGTCATACCCGTTTCCACACACACGGCACGACACGACACAGCAAAACGCAGCGCCGTTGTGCTGAAAAAAAATACATTGTGATTTCGCGCATTGTGTCTGAGCGCATTATGTTCACTCTGGTTCAGTGATCAGAAATTATGCATGTGCTTGTTGTCCATTGGCTGATGGTAGCGTGAGCAGAACACGTGATAAAAAAAACAATCGCGTTGATTGGTTCAATTGTTCTTTCGCCGTCACGTCAGCCTACTTTCGCCGTCGCCGTGAAAACCGGCTGGCGCAGTGTCGTGTCAGTGGAGACTGCGCCATAAGATATAATAGATTTGAACTTTGCCGGTAGGGTTGAACGACGCCGTTTCCGTGGCGTTCCGTCCCGCGCCGCGTGTGTGGAGACGGGCCTTTATGGTTTTATGACGGGCCGTTAATAACCTGAGTGGTGCGACGAGGCTGTACTGCTGTTTGCATGACTAGTAAGTAATACGACGTGCTTTGCAGCTACAGTGACTTATGTGTGTTAACTTGAGACAATTATTATTATTTACTGTATAATTCAATATGCTATATTACCTAAACTTTCTTAATATTATGTTAAAACAGTATACTGATCGTTTGTTAACTACCAGTGATACTTTATTGTTGACATCCAAACGTGAAATGCGCAGGGATGTGCGAATTACTCCACAACCTAGCGCACGTGAACAGTAGCTGTTCACGTAGCAGTGAACGTAGCACGTAGCACGTAGCACGTAGCACGTAGCACGTAAACAGTAGCAGTGGCCCTAGGGGTGGCCACACTGGACTTTCACACGTGCTGTGGTTAGCACGTGTAATTTATTTGTGTCGGGATCATTTTCCGCTCCTACCGTGAAGGCAGGACGGTGATGCAGTAGCAAGAAAAACCCCAGAGTGAAATGAACGCAAGTCCTTAGATAGTCTTTATGTTGTATTGTACATTGCGTTCTAATTAACCAGACGAGGCTGTGCGACTAATTGGCCTGTGTCCTGGCCTGGTGGTTCGTTGTTGCTTTGGTAATGACGCGGGAGGAACGGCACTATATATTTACGTATCCTCGTCGCGTCACGTAGCCCCGCCAAGGTCCGGTCGGAATGACGAAAAACCGGTCGGATTCAAATGTCGTCGAGCTGTTTTAAGAAGCGTATACATAGACACGCTCAGACAGAGACTCAGAGTTAGATAGTTACCTACCCAGGAGACGTAGAGGGAGTTATTACGTGAGTCATATACGATGTAGAGAGTTAGAGAGGAGAGACGCCAGGCGGGTTCCAATATGGACGAAACCTAGGCTGTCGTATGTAGTATGTATGTATATATTTTGTATGTGTTCGTGTACTAATAAAGTCTTAGTTCAAAAACGATTCTGCGACTACGTCATCTAGCTCTACTGGTGGTTACAAGACAACGCTACTCTGCTCTGCATTTGCTACAATTTACGGTTGCTACAAGTCTACGCTGTCGACGCTACAGAAACCTACACGGAGATCTTCAACCTTTCCCAGTACAATATTTATACAACGGATGGTTTTATTCATGGTTCGTTCGTTCGTTCGTTCGTTCGTGGCCGTCCGAAGACCGACTGATTTTACCGTTGGATCTTGGCTGCTTATATAGGACCCTGCAGTGACGTAGGATCCGGGCAGTGCCTCCCTCTCACGTGCCTCAGGTGCCTGGCCGTTGTCATACACCCCCCTCGTTTAACACGTGCACGGGTGATGCAACTCCCTTGGTCCAGTATATGTCCGACGTCGCACCATCCTGTCCGCCACGTGCTCGGCCGGTGCAACTCCCTCGCCCCGTGCGTGTACATGGTGGCGCAACTCCCTTACCTCCCACATCTGGCAGCTATGGGACCCCCTCCCCCGCGCTTGTCTGTGTCGTTGGGGAAAACTTTCTACCTTTCGCTAGGGAAACTTTCTATCTTTGTTGCTGTTGAACTGGTCTCTGGTTGTATGACATCATCCCCCCTAAAATCTCCACAACTCCCCCCAACTTGTTTTAGTATCCGCCCTTGGATACGCTTTACCTTCCCTCGTCGTGTGATAGTCGTTCTTCTTCTCTGCTTAGGACTTCTCACTTCTCTTCACTACAGTATTGACACTGGTGTCACAGGTGTTCTCCTGTACTCTGGCCAGTAAAACTCTGCTGAATACTAGCCCTGCTTCTTTTTTCGCCTTGATGTCCTGCCATTCGTTGATAATGCAATTGTTGAAATACTTTTTTCCTCAATTCTGCAGCTATTATCAGCTGACGGATTGGCTGGATTGGTGTCACCTGTGTCTTCCACCGCCGATACAATCGTCCTTCGTGTACCTCCAGTTGGTGCCATTGCCCCCAGTATGCTTTTGCTTCCGCTCCCATTCCTACGATCTTAGAAAACTCAAGCCTATCTGACGCCGTTTCTATTCGTTCCTTGAAGAAGACCATGACAGGATCCCTGTCATGTATTCTCTTAACGTTCTCGGGGTGCCATATACCATGGTACTCCCCCTCATCATCAGGGTTTTCTGTGCGATCCTCTCGCCCCTGATTCCCATCGATCATGACTAAAACGCGGCCATGTTTCTCTTCATCCCCCCATGAAGAATACACAGTCCTCCCATTACGGCTGGGTGGTTCATATCTTCTCTTTACCTCGTGATAGAGGTGTAGTGTGCTGTGATCGAGGCATTTCAATCATGGCTTCCAATGCTTCTGCTTCCAGACATAATCCCAGCTATATTCCCCATGTCTCCTCTGGCCAGTTGTTGTATGTAGCTGTCATGACAAATTTAACCAGGAACTGTTTTAAAGCAGTTCCGTCTCCTTTTCGAAATGTTGGCGCCTTCCTTTCCTTTCTAGGTGTCCGGTTCATGGGTGTGCTGCTATGACGTGGCATTATCGGGCGGGAGTCGTCCCCCATGCGTGTGCGCTGCTCTTCCACGTCGTTAGGATAGGCAGATATATCGTCATTCTGCACGGCTGTATCCGGCTCTTCTTTCTTCGTCTTGCGTGACATGTTACAGGAAGCAGGCATTGCTTGTCCTGATACATGCGGAGTTTCATAGCCGTCCTCGTCCGAGCCGGTCCAAGAACGTCGCGTGAATTTCGGACTGCGTCTGCTTCGTTGACTGACTGGGCTGCCCCAGCTTACTTCAAGACTCTCCTGTCCCTCCTGTATGATGCCCCTCCTGTATGTTAGTCCCTCCTGTATGATGCGGGGTTGTGTAGAGCTGCTCCTCGTTTTCTATCCGGCTCTCCTGTCCGGTAGCGTCTAGCTCTCTCCTCCCATCTGTGCCGGTACCGTTAGAGTGTAGATCAGCAGGTGTAGCTAATATCAGCGGTGATCCTGCTCCCCCTTGTGCAATGAATTCGTCCGCCGCCTCGATCAGCTGTCCCGCGCGCGATAACGCATTACGCTCGGCCGCTGGCCGCTGCGTTCTGTTATCAGGTTCGGCCGCTGCCTGCTGCGTTCGTACAGGTTCTACACGTACTGGGCTGGGAGTGAAGCAACATCTCAGCCTCGCCACTAAGCTATCCATCACTATACTAGACTATAACAATTTTACTCTGGTATAAGTATTACTCTTTTCTGCTACTATTGCATGCGAAAATCCCGGACGAGCCCCCAAAAATCCTGTAGTGGCCCTAGGGGTGGCCACACTGGACTTTCACACGTGCTGTGGCGCGCGTACACTGTCCGGTATCACTGCTAAACAATGGCGTCTAGTTACGAAGGGAAAACCGTAAATGAATTGAAATCAGAGTTGCAAAGTAGAGGTGCAAAGACATCTGGGAGGAAAGCTGATCTGCACGTACACGTACACGTGCGTGCGTGGGCACGTACACGTGTGTGCGTGCATGTGCACGTACACGTGCGCGCGTGCGTGGGTGCGTGTGCACGTACACGTGCGCGCGTGCGTGTGCACATGCGTGCGTGTGCACGTACACGTGCGTGCGTGAATAGGCACGTACACGTGTGTGCACGTACACGTGCGTGCGTGCATAGGCACGTACACGTGTGTGCGTGCGTGTGCACGTACACGTGCGGGTCTGCGATCGCGATCTCGAGCGCGTGCGAAGCTCACCCAAAATGAGAGGTGGGAGAGCGTGGCGCAGAACTTAACATGCTCAAACAATCGTGGTGTTGCGCGAGTCGTGGCGGAAAGACAGCGCAGTGGGCGCGTATTACAGAACGTGAAGGCGTAGTACCCAGTAACTCGAGCGTAGTACAACTTAATGATCGGCTATCGGCAAAGCGTGTCGGGGCGTGAAAATTGTCGCCCCGTTCTCAAGCACGATGTCAAACGTTTTCATCCGCTGTTACTACTCCATGGGAGATAGTTCTCTGCGACCTGACTACGCTCTCGCTATGACCATGGTGCGTCTCTAGCAAGCTCGACCCGTTCGTACTACGATTGTACTACGCCCAACGCGCTCAGAACCACGCCGTTGTGGCGTTTGCATTTACGTGTTAGTTACGCTCAGATCACGTCCTGCGCAACTTGGCAGTGGGTATAAATATTGGGTGCTACCCTGGCCACCCCACCAGTGTCCACTATGGATGAGGCACAACTACTCCATGCCATGTTTCTCGTAGAAGACAACTCGAATTACTTGATTGCCAAGCACTCATCATGCTGACGAGGATGGGAGGAGAAAATAGAAGTCTTTTGGCGCATAGTTGTGTCAGATACTATTATACTATTATGGGTATAAATAAAATCAGTAGAAAATAATCTTGATGTGAACAGCACGGCAGAACGAATGATGATGTCTAGAACGCGCGCGTATTTATATGGCAGTTGCCAGCGCAGTCGGCGCCTGCTAGAGCGTGATTAAGTCGCACTAGAGCGTGACTCGCGCGCAGTTGAGGCGGGTGAGCGTTGCTTAGCGCGAGTGCAAGCGTCGTTCGAACGCAATGCGATCTGATTGGTCGCAATAAAGACGCAGTGAGCGCAGTGCAAGTGTGATGCGGGGCGTGGTGTTGAGCGTGTGAAAGCTTGTTAGCGCAATGAGATCGGGTAAAGACGCACTTAGATCGTAGTATCCGACGTAATTAGATCGTAGTATCGACGTAATTAGATCGTAGTATCGGCGCTGGGCCCGCTGGGGCCCAATTGGCCACGTTCTCGCAACCACGCTCACCACGCCGGGCAATTTTTGGAGCGTGGGGCGATCGTGATGAGCGTAGCTCTGGTGTGAATGGGCCTTTACGCGCGTGTACGCGTCTCTTTGTCCTGTTTGTCAAGGAGATGTTGACTATACGTGAGTAGACATTAAAGTATTCAGTTTACTACACAAGTTTGGATTTCTTCATCATTTATACATCAAACATAAATCAACGTTACATAACTAAGCTAACACGTAACCTTTTGCGGAGCGAAGGAATTTAATACAACTTACCTAGACATACGATATCCCTCCTTTCCTGCATGTTCCCAATGTCACGAACAGTGAGTTGTGCCCGCAACCCGTACACACCTGTCGGCATCGGACGCGATAATTCGGTGAGCCGTGTCTCCCCTATTCCAATAAGGATATGATGATATCGGAAAGTCCAGCTGTGCTAATCTATGTCACAGAAAAAGGGGTATGAAAATGGCCGAGGCGCGTTTAAGCCTTGGACACACCATGCGAATTTTATTCGCATTGTCCGCGGCGATCATATCCGCAGACGAATTTATTCGCACGTCCGCAGTGTACACACTACACGCGATCTACTGGCGCCACACGGCTTCCACCATAGCTCCAACAGTTATGTGGTCACGTGATTAGCATACTGTCAATGATTCGCTGCATATAACAATCGGCCGCTGTTAGGAAAGTACATTCGTGCGTTTTTCGTTTTGCATTAACACAAACACTTGCAAAATATCCCAAATGACCACAATCATATTTGTACATGTTTCTGTAAACCAGAAACGAACCTGTGAATTGAAGTACGATGTTAGTGAATATAGAATTATTGATCAAAAACCTAGACAGTCCTGTCCTACAAGTGTAGAATGTGCATTGTGCATTGTGCACGTATATAATGAAACTGTGCGCCGTGTACGTTTGTCACGAGTTGAAGTTAGGCGCTAGTAAGTTGACGCACGCATACACTGTAGACAGAAATGTTTTACAACTTGAAGTTTAATAAACCATTCTTCTTCGGCTTCTTCTTCGGCTTCTTCGTCTTCTTCTTCCGCTTCTTCTTCTCGGTTCTCCTCTCTTCGGCTCTTCTTCTTCCTCTCCAGCCACACGTGTCTTCAAACACAAACTTAGGCCCCTTCTCCGGCCGCACGTCTAGCTCTCTGTCAGACACAACTCAACCGCTCATCTCAAACACGGTAACTTCGGGCCCGGGCCTGCATTTCTAATACTAGCATGCCCGACGGGCCCGTAGAAAATCCACCCCAGCCCAATGCACTAGCAGCATGCACTAGTGATCTCAGCACTTGTAGCACTAATAGGGCACTCACCCACATTATGGTAGGTATTGTGCCAATGCGAAGTCAAAAATGGGGGCTCTAGAACTAACCCAGACCTGAAAATGGGGGTTTCTGGAACTAATGTTTGTTGAATGTGGGATGCCTCTGGAACTGGCTATGTTCGAAAATGGGGTCTCCGAACTAGGACTTCGTTGAAATGCAATGCTATGGAACTGACACGTTTAAAAGAGGGTCTCCGGAACTGTGGGGGAACTGTGATTTGCTTTAAAAATCTATGCTGTAGCACTTGAACCAATAATTGTTGTATAATGTACAGGAGAGAAAACATGATCCAGACAGAGATGACGCACACACACACACACACACACAACACGCACGCACGCACGCACGCGCACGCACGCACGCACACACACACGCACACGCACACACACACACACACACACCACACACACCACAACAACACACACACACACGACACAAGCACAGCAGCTGACCATCCATCCTTCCATATGCGCATGCATTGGATGCGTATGTGCAAGCTGAGCCTCACGGCCCGGCTTAACGTACATTCTGAAGTACGATGCACTGGAACGGAAATGTATAAAGAACTAGGTTCTTCGAGCGGCAAAAAAAGGAAACTGTGATGCTCTGGAACGAAATATCTTAAAAATGGGATGCACCTGGAACGAAGTTTAGGGTGAAAAAGGGGTCTCTCCGCGGCACATACCTACCATGCAATATATATGGAGTGCCCCCCCCCCCGCGGCGTGCGCACGTTTACTGTACTGCTACTGTACTGTTCACTACTCACGCTCACCCGAGCATATAAGTCAATATTGATTTATATGCTCTGCGCTCACGCTACTGTGGAGATTTCAGGGGACGTCATACAACCGGTGACCAGTTCAACAGCAACAGAGATAGAAAGTCTTACCCAACGACACAGACAATCGCGGGGAAGGGGGTCCCATATATAGCTACCAGATGTGGGAGGTAAGGGAGTTGCGCCACCATGTACACGCACGGGGCGAGGGAGTTGCACCGGCCGAGCACGTGGCGACAGGGGGGGGGGTGCGACACTCGGACATATACTGGACCAAGGGCGTTGCATCACCCGTGCACGTGCGAGGGGGGTGACAACGGCCAGGCACCTGCGACACATGAGAGGGAGGCACTGCCAGGATCATACGTCACCGCAGGGTCCTATATAAGCAGCCAAGATCCAACGGTGAAATCAGTCGGTCTTCGGACGGCCACGAACGAACGAACGAACGAACGAACGAACGCGCTCGAGAGAGGGGCGCACACACACCGTCGGAGGGAGAGCCACCCACGAGCAGGACGACTCCCGAGAAGGTATATCCTATACTATGGGAGAGGCGCGGAGCTATAGCCTACCCCGGACAACACACTGCCAACCCACGAACTCGCGCCGGAACCGCGCGCACACGACGGGAGAGAACCGACGAGGAGCGGCGCCGGGGCTACAATATTGGTTCAAGGATAGAGAACATGGGTCCCAATAAAACCAATGTCATTTAAATCAATATAAATATAATATTATATCAATATAATAGGTTAGGGTTATGGTTAGGGTTATTGTTAGGGTTAGGGTTAGGTTTAGGGTTAGGGTTAGAATTATGGTTAGGGTTAGGCACATTGGTTTTATTGGGACCCATGTTCTCTATCCTTGGGCCACAATATTAACCCGTAGAATAGCTAAGAGTTAAGTTAAACATGTAATAACCTAACGAGGTAACGTAAACGTGACATGAGATATATATATATATATATATATATATCTCTATACGCTATATTTGAGATACGTGCAGTGAACGTTATTCGTATACGATGAATGAAACCATTCGTTGTATAAAGTCTATCTAAGGACGTGCGTTCATTTCACTCTGGGGGTTTTTCTTGCTACTGCATCACCGTCCTGCCTTCACGGTAGGAGCGGAAAATGATCCCGACACAAATAAATGAGGTTAGCCAATCAGTTCACCGCAAGATGGCGTGCGTGTCTGGACCGGTATACATTACTTCCGTGAATAGCGCTTTTATAGTCGCTTTGCGATGCCTGATTACTGTGTTGTACTCAATGTAAACAATAAAGGCGGTCATAGTTTCCTAATGACCCAGAACTGAGATTGAAATCAGTGTGTGGCGATCAAAAGAGGTGATGAAAGTGCAACACGCACGCACACACGCACGTGTACGTGCATGCGTCGCGGCGCACGCAGTGTACATCGCGCCACGCGCGCACACACGCACGGACGCCACGGACGCCACGCACGGTGTACGTGGCACAGCACATCCACGCAACTGGTAACGCACGCACGTGTACGTTCCCACGCACGCCACAT
>NW_014577447.1:29437-33896 GCF_000485595.1 Priapulus caudatus
CGTCTCTGCGAACTAATGTTTGTTGAATGTGGGATGCCTCTGGAACTGCTATGTTCGAAATGGTGCGTCTCCGGAACTAGGACTTCGTTGAAATGCAATGCTATGGAACTGGACACGTTTAAAGGGTCTCCGGAACTGTGGGGGAACTGTGATTTGCTTTAAAAATCTATGCTGTAGCACTTGAAACCAATAATTGTTGTATAATGTACAGGAGAGAAAAACATGACCAGACAGAGATGAACGCACACACACACACACACACACACGCACGCACGCACGCACGCGCCACGCACGCACGCACGACACACACGCAACACGCACACACACACACAACACACACACACACAACACAACACACACACACACACACAAGCACAGCAGCTGACCATCCATCCTTCCATATGCGCATGCATTGGAGCGTATGTGCAAGCTGAGCCTCACGGCCCGGCTTAACGTACATTCTGAAGTACGATGCACTGGAACGGAAATGTTAAAAACTAGGTTCTTCGGAGCGGCAAAAAAGGAAACTTGTGATGCTCTGGAACGAAATATTCTTAAAAATGGGATGCACTGGAACGAAGTTTAGGGGAAAAAGGGGGTCTCTCCGCGGCACATACCTACCATGCAATATATATGGAGTGCCCCCCCCCCCCCCGGGCGTGCGGCACGTTTACTGTACTGCTACTGTACTGTTCACGTACTCACCTCACCCGAGCATATAAGTCAATTATTGATTTATATCTCTGCCGTCACGCTACTAATGACCCCCATTTTCAGGTCTGGGTTAGTTCTAGAGCCCCCCATTTTTGACTTCGCATTGGCACATACCTACCATAATGTGGGGTGAGTGCCCTATGTAGTGCTACAGTGCTGAGATCACTAGTGCATGCTGCTAGTTGCATGCTGGGGGTGGATTTTCTACGGGCCCGTCGGGCATGCTAGTATTAGAAATGCAGGCCCGCGGGCCCGAAGTTACCGTTTGAGATAGACCGGTTGAGTTGTGTCTGACAGAGAGCTAGACGTGCGGCCGGAGAAGGGGCCTAAGTTTGTGTTTGAGAGACACGTGTGGCTGGAGAGGAAGAAGAAGAAGCCGAAGAAGAGGAGAACCAGCAGAAGAAGAAGCGGAAGAAGAAGACGAAGAAGCCGAAGAAGAAGCCGAAGAAGAATGGTTTATTAAACTTTCAAGTTGTAAAACATTTCTGTCTACAGTGTATGCGTGCGTCAACTTACTAGCCCTAACTTCAACTCGTGACAAACGTACGGCGCAACAGTTTCATATATACGTGCACAATGCACAATGCACATTCTACACTTGTTAGGACAGGACTGGTCTAGGTTTTTGATCAATAATTCTATATTCACTAACATCGTACTTCAATTCACAGGTTCGTTTCTGTTTACAGAAACATGTACAAATATGATTGTGGTCATTTGGGATATTTTGCAATGTTTGTGTTAATGCAAAAACGAAAAACGCACGAATGTACTTTCCTAACAGCGGCCGATTGTTATAATGCAGCGAATCATTGATCAGTATGCTAATCACGTGACCACATAACTGTTGGAGCTATGGTGGAGCCGTGTGGCGCCAGTAGATCGCGTGTAGTGTGTACACTGCGGACGTGCGAATAAATTCGCTGCGGATATGATCGCCGCGGACATGCGAATAAATTCGCATGGTGTGTCCCAGGCTTAAACGCGCCTCGGCCATTTCATACCCCCTTTTTCTGTGACATAGATAGCACAGCTGGACTTTCCGATATCATCATATCACTTATTGGAATAGGGGAGACACGGCTCACCGAATTATCGGTCCGATGCCGACAGGTGTGTACGGGTTGCGGGACAAACTCACTGTTCGTGACATTGGGAACATGCAGGAAAGGAGGGATATCGTATCGTCTAGGTAAGTTGTATAAATTCCCTTCGCTCCGCAAAAGGTACGTGTTAGCTTAGTTATGTAACGTTGATTTATGTTTGATGTATAAATGATGAAGAAATCCAAACTTGTGTAGTAAACTGAATAACTTTAATGTCTGCTCACGTATAGTCACATCTCCTTGCACACAGAGACAAAGAAACGCGCACACGCGCGTAAGCGCGTGCGCTTACTCGCGCGACTACAACCAGACTCCCCACATTTCAGCCATAACCCTGCCTTCTGGTACAACACATTCACACTGATGTGTCAAACTGCTAAATACAAAAGATGCGTCGCGTCACGCTCACTACTAAAATAATAGAGTCTCTGGCTACATGAACAAACAGCTGTTACATTTATATTCCTATTGTGGAGCGAAGGGTTAGCGAAGGTGTGCGCGCTTAGAGCTAGGTCGTATCATAGGGTTAATTCGCTCATTTACAATATTCATGTTAAGTAGCGATATTCGGAGAAATAATATCGGGGGGGGGGCACTCCCTATATATTGTATGGTAGGTATGTGCCGCGAAAGAGACCCCCCTTTTCACCCCCTTCTCACATTCCGTTCCGGAGACCCCCCTTTTCACATATTTTCCATTCCGGAGACCCTCTTCTCACATATTTCCCGTCCATTTTCCGTTCCGGAGACCAATTTCTCACATATTTCCCGTCCATTTTCCGTTCCGGAGACCCCCTTCTCACATATTTCCCGTACCTGCGCTTATGTCCTACTTTTTTTCCGCACGTTCCGGAGCCCCCCATTTTGATGTGCTGAGTTAGTACCGGAACCCCTAATTCCATCTATCAAGTGGCACATACCTACCCTATTTTGTAAGGAGTGCCCCCCCCGTAATAATATACGTTTCCTTCTGGGTGTTAGGTGCTCGCCTCGCATGCGGAAGGTCGGGGGTTCGACTCCCGGCCGGGTCATACCAAAGGAGGATATCTCTTGCAAATGGGGAAAGCAGGGGAAGCTAGGAGCCCTGAAGATAGAGAAGAAACAGGAGGATACTCCATTGCAAATGGGGAAAGCAAAGGAAGAAGCCCTGAAGAAAGAAAAGGTACAAAAGAATACGCCCTTGGAAATGGGGAAAGCAAGGGAAGGAGCCCTGAAGATGGAGAGAGGACAAGAGAATACTCCCTTGGAAATGGGAAAGCAGGGAAAGAAGCCTTGAAGATAGAGACAGGGGATGAGGAGGAAGACCTCCCATTCACCTAGATAAACCCAGACCCTGAGAAGAACCAGGAGCTGGACGCATCTGGCGAAGCAGTTACCCACGACCCAGGAGGACACGAAGCAGAGCATGAACAACTACTAGAAGCAGAGACAGGGGATGAAGACGATAACGAGATACATTTTTCCCACCAACCATTTGGACCCCCCAGAAGCACTAGAGGAGACTTTATTTTATCAGCCGAGTACAAATAGATACGACATGGAAAAAACGAATAACATTCCCACACGGAAAGGAGAAAGAATAAGAAAACGTCCCCAAAAGATGGATCTATGAATGGAGGCACCCATCACACCGATACGCGGAAGAGAAGGGAATCAGCACCCCAAGCCACACCAGCGACGTCGCCACCGGTGAGGATAGAGAAGGATCGCTCAACTACAGCCAACCAGGAGAGGACGACAGCCATCCCAACCTCATCAGGAGACCAGTGTATATAGATAGATAGGTTTTTATTATTATATATAGTAGTTCGTTAATCATAGTATTATAATTTGTAAGAAGGGAAGCAGCTCAAAACATTATATGTATTTTCCCGTTTGTTCATTGTATTGCACGTGTGATATTTTTGCATGTTTCACATTTTTATACAATATTCGTCAAGTTTCATCAGTCACTCAAAAGAATTTGTGATAGTATGTCAAACGTTAGGCAAAGAGTAGGGGGTTTTAAAATTTTAAAAGGGCATGTCACCTCAGGATTTCATCTGAGGGCAGATGATTTGAGAAGGGGTGAGTGTAGGGATTTCAGAGATGGACTGGTTCCTATCTAGTAAACTGTCTAAGCCATGTGTATAAAACGAATTCATAATGAAAGTATGTATATTTATAACTACCGCCATGGGCGCGGCTATCTTGTACCCGCTGTACTAGTTAGAGATTAGGGCCCTACCGATGAAAAATTAGAGAGAGCAATAGATCATACGTTTCATTCAGTTTAATATCTGTAAAATTCTAACTAACCATTATAAAGCAATATATTAGTGTCTATAAAGTAAGATTTGCAAAGTAACTATAAAGAATTCACAGCAACGCAGTTACGCAGGAATGCGGAGGCTGACCACAAACTGCATGCAGTGCCCTTTGGCTCACTCAGGATACCACTGCCACAATTCTAGCACTATTTTTAAAGTGGGCGGAGCTCGGGGGAAATCCAGCGAATGGAGATTCGTAAACAGCGTATGATTTGAAAGAGGTAAATGGGCGCACAATCCGCGTACTAATTCGTATCACAATTTTATCACATTTTTCATTAAATAATGGTCCGACTTTTATTATCTTTGCAGCTTTTATAAGTACACACC
>NW_014577447.1:34456-55501 GCF_000485595.1 Priapulus caudatus
ATCTGTCGTGGAGTTTGATTGAGCCCATGAGCGAGAGCGCCATCTGTCGTGGAGTTTGATTGAGCCCATGAGCGAGAGCGCCATCTGTCGTGGAGTTTGGGCTGACCACAGGGTCAGCCAATTTACTGCACGGTTGAGCGCACCAGGCGCATGAATCTTCTATGTACATGTAAAGTAGTGCAACCCGTATAAATAAGGGCCCGCTGACCACAGCAAGGGACTTCGTCCATAGATATAGAATACAAGAATATCTTGTATTCTATGTCTATGCTTCGTCTGCGTTCTGCGAAGCGGCACCGTTATCGGAGCTGCTTATCCTGAACCTGTCGGAGTCTGAGTCGGAGCTGTTTACCCTGAGCTAGAACCACGACAGAGCCTGACTCGGTGAGTCGGAGACCTGACAGTACTGGCCGTACGTGTCGTGACCACGACTTTGAACGGGAGATGAGGCATGCACCGCTAGTCGGAGCTACCTATAGTGGAGAGACTGAGAGCCAAAAATTTAGCTCGACCCCTCCCCATGCACTTTAGAACAAGGCAAATGAGGTATCGTTGGATTCGTTAGGATGTCTGCTTTATGAAAAACAATGTTTTACAGTCAGATTCTAATTAAAACATGGCCAATTAACCCCTTTTTTGCAAAAACCCATAACAAATTTGAATTTTGGAATATCAGAATAATTGTTATTTTGGCACCTTAAAAGACTAAAAACATGTTAATATCACATTAATTCCTTTCTGCTAAGGACACTCTCACATTATTTGGGGTTTTAACCCACTTCAATGGGGGTTTGGGCCCCTTAATACCCCAAAATCGGGGGTTTTACCCCTTTTTGCCATTTTCCAATCCTAAGTTTTGATGCAGTACCACTCCCCCATATTATAACAAAACAAATCTGGTCTCATTTGATTTGTAAGGATGTCAGCTGTATGAATATTGATGTTTGATTTGCATATTTTAATGCTAACATGGCCAATTAACCCCTTTTTTGCAAAAACCCATAACAAATTTGAATTTTGGAATATCAGAATAATTGTTATTTTGGCACCTTAAAAGACAGAAAACATGTTAATATCACATTAATTCTTTTTTGCTAAGGACACTCACATTATTTGGGGTTTTAACCCACTTCAATGGGGTTTTGGGCCCCTTAATACCCCAAAATCGGGGGGTTTTACCCCTTTTTGCCATTTTCCAATCCTAAGTTTTGATGCAGTACCCCTCCCCCATATTATAACAAAACAAATCTGGTCTCATTTGATTCGTAAGGATGTCAGCTGTATGAATATTGATGTTTAATTTGCATATTTCAATGCTAACATGGCTGACCTTTTTTTGCAAAAACCCATATATATATTCCCGATATCTCATTTTGTTGTTACTTTATCACTTACAAGGTTGAAAACAAGTAAATGTCACATTTATTTCTTCCTGTCAAGGACACTGACACATTAATTAGGGATTAACCCTTTTCAGTTGGCTCCAAATAACTGGGGCTGTTCCCCCTTCAATGTTCAATGACGATGGTTCCATGAGGAAAACCAACAAATCCGATCTTGCCAAAAAGCTTGAAGCTAACACGGATAAAATTCTTGTCCTTCCTCATCAGAATACCACGACGTCATCACAGTCTGCTGCATAATTCATTGATGGCATGGCAATGTGTCAGGCCCTAAATGAGAATCATTTCAAGACGTTCAACGAACTTGGAAAGGTGGTTCTGAAACGAACTGTGCGTCTTCTGAAGAACAGTGACATGAATCCATCCATTGACGTTGTGACATTGGTCTTTGACCGGTACGATAGGAAACATTCAATAAAATCAACTGAGCGACACAGGCGATGAATGATGAATTTCGGACTCAACTACCAGATCCAAGGTAACAGGGATGTTCCGAACTACCGGAACTTCCTCAAGTCCAATGCCAACAAGGCTAGTCTCGCTTCATTTATCTGTCAGTATATCTGCGACAATGGACAAGATATCCTGCCTGCAGAGAAATGGGTAGTACTGGCAGGTGGATTTGAAGATGGAGAAGTCGTCAAAGTTCTGAATGAAGTGGGTGTGTCCAGTCTTGAGGGGTTGTACAGCACACAAGAGGAAGCGGATACTCGCCTGGTATTACACGCAATAACGTTGTCGAGAGGCCATCCACGGATTATCATTCGCTGTGACGACACAGATGTTCTGGTGTTGCTGATATATTACTGGAGCAAGGGAGCGCTGGCCGATAAAGTGTATATGCATGCTGGACACTCAGGGACGTTTGTCACAAAGGAACGATTCATACCTGTACACCACATCAGTACCAAACTTGGCAAAGCAGCATGCACGTCCTTACCGGCTGCGCATGCTCTGTCGGGATGTGACACGACAAGTGCTCTATACAAACTTGGAAAACGAATGGCTTATTCAGCTCTCACCAAAAATGCAGAGGCCTTACAGAGTCTGGAATCATTCCAGGATGTGCCTACTTTTTTAGATACTGCAAGGCGATTTGTTCTCTTCATGCATGGTAAAAAATCAGTTCACTCAATGAGCTTCGTTTCGTACTCGCCACAACCACTGACAAGCCTGCATCAATAGTGCCGCCGACAGAGGATACATTCGCACAACATGTATTGCGTGCCCAATACCAAGTTGCAGTGTGGTGTCAGAGTCACGTCGCAAAACCTGTGAACATGGACCCAGTTGGCCATGGTTGGCATGTAAATGCAAAAGGTGAACTCTGTCCAACATTGTACCGGAATGAATCGGCACCAGCTGAGGTTAGAGACATAACTCATTTGTACTGCACAGACAAAGATTGTCGTGGACAGAAATGCCAGTGTGTCATTGCTGGATTTGAGTGCATTGACATTTGTACCTGTGGTGGAGAATGTGAGAATCAGCGCGAGATAAGTGAGGTTGAAAATACAGATGAAGTCTGAGGTGATACGGACATGACGGTGTAAAAGGCAGTATGTTCAAACACTAACAATATTTTCAAGGGGTTATTTGGAGCCAACTGAAGAGGGTTAATTCCTAATTAATGTGTCAGTGTCCTTGACAGGAAGAAAACAATGTGACATTTACTTGTTTTCAACCTTGTAAGTGATAAAGTAACAACAAACACATCCTGATTTTATGTTTTTTTTTGCAAATAGGGGGTTAATTGGCCATGTTAGCATTAAAATATGCAAATCAAACATCAATATTCATACAGCTGACATCCTTACGAATCAAATGAGACCAGATTTGTTTTGTTATAGTATGGGGAAAGGGTACTGCATCCAAACTTTGGATTGGAAAATGGCAAAAGGGGTAAAAACCCCCGATTTTGGGGTATTAAGGGGCCCAAAACCCCATTGAAGTGGGTTAAAACCCCAAATAATGTGAGAGTGTCCTTAGCAGAAAGGAATTAATGTAATATTAACATGTTTTCAGTCTTTTAAGGTGCCAAAATTACAATTATTCTGATATTTCAAAATTCACATTTTTTATGGGTTTTTGCAAAAAATGGGTTAATTGGCCATGTTAGCATTAAAATATGCAAATCAAACATCAATATTCATACAGCTGACATCCTTACGAATCAATTGAAACCAGGTATGTTTTGTTATTATATGGGGGAGGGGTACTGCATCAAAACCTAGGATTGGAAAATGGCAAAAAGGGGTAAAACCCCCGATTTTGGGGTATTAAGGGGCCCAAAACCCCATTGAAGTGGGTTAAAACCCCAAATAATATAAGTGTCCTTAGCAGAAAGGAATTAATGTGATATTAGCATGTTTTCAGTCTTTTAAGGTGCCAAAATAACAATTATTCTGATATTCCAAAATTTTCATTTTTTATGGGTTTTTGCAAAAAAGGGGTTAATTGGCCATGTTTTAATTAGAATCTGACTGTAAAACATTGTTTTTCATAAAGCAGACATCCTAACGAATCCAACGATACCTTATTTGCCTTGTTCTAAAGTGGGGAGGGGTAACTCCTTAAATAAGGCCCTTTTTGGGCCCCGGTCGCTTCACTACTATCTTTCCGGACATTATAGTATGTGTAGTCAGTCTGAGTTTTAGACACGCACCCGAATGACGTGAGAATTTATATTCAGCATTCTACGTATATGTACTTCTGCACGTTGTTTTTAAAATAAATGTTTGACTGCCGTCAGACACGTTAAGCATCCAGCCTGTGGGTTGTTTCTTTGCCGTATAACGTCGTATACAAAGGACCACGCAAACGTACACACCGGAGCCACGACAGACTCTCCGTAGTCGTAACACCAGTACGTCCCTCGGCCCTTTCCTAGGGGTTAGCGAGAAATATCCGGGAAACAAATAAATACCCTGCGCATCTACGCGCAGGGAAATGTCTGAGTGATGACCCCTAGGGTCACTACAATAGCATAACACATGCGAGATTGACCTACGGCTGGCATTAAAAAAACCAGTTTGCCTTTGTGTGAATAGGGCACGGTTTGCTTGCTAATTATATCGTGGATATTATACTGTTGAGGCAATAATTTTGTTGCAATACTGTGGTTTGAAAACAATTGTCAATGGTTTCAATAATATCATGTATATATACTGTTGAGGCAATATTTTAAAGAAAATAGGTTGAAAATGCTAACATCGTGTTAACATGAGAAACACAATGACCAGGGATTCAGTAATAAGACAATACGTGTTGATGTCTTTTATTTAGCACATTTTCAACACACATTTATTCCAAAGTATTTTGGCACCATATTATCAGAAGTAGTTAATAGGGATAATAGATTCCCTATTATCTACTTCTGATATTATGTGCATTCAATATCAGACAACTAAAACCATGTTGCATA
The DNA here is from genome assembly GCF_000485595.1 of Priapulus caudatus. NCBI lineage: Eukaryota > Metazoa > Priapulida > Priapulimorpha > Priapulimorphida > Priapulidae > Priapulus > Priapulus caudatus. The sequence goes on from NW_014577447.1 coordinate 39,284, forward strand.
AAATGCAGGAAAAGGGTAATAACTGCCATAGTAAAACTATACAAGTATATAATTGCGTAGTATGGGCAGTAATGCTGGCTTGCTAAATGGTAATTTAGGAAACGCATTGATATTTAAAAAACCATCTATTATTTTTTAAATATTACTTATTGCCATAACAAATAATTGGGGGGGGGGGTTAAAAGGTTGTGAAATTTTGCACAATTACATACAATTTACACATTACCATCCAGTGGATATGTGATAGCAGTACGTCGCAAGACGTTGTGTGTGTTGGCGGTTTTTAACCTGGTAGAATAAATTGAGACTAGCTCTCTGTTCCAGTAGTTTAGTGTAGTGCAAGAGCGGAGTTTACGCTGAACGTTACAACATGCATATATGCACTGTAGTGTAAGAATATGTGTATCAGTATTCTATTCTGTGTTGTTCACGTGAAGAAGATGAATCGTTATAGAAATCTAGAACAAACCTATCGGTGTCATTATATTAGAATATTATATATATTAGACTAAGGATAGCGTCGCTACACATGTATGAGTAGTGGGCGTTTCTTTTGCAAACGCCATGGGAACCTCTAGAGGAGCAGCGAGTTTAAATTTCCCAAGTACCATTGTCAAAGCGATAGTTAGTGCTGAAAATGTAATAATGTCTTTTTAGTCCGAGGCAGTTTCAGGTGTATCACGATATTTCATATCTTAACAACTGTTGACACGTTAATTGCAGATTCCGTGTACCTGGTCTCGGAACAGGCGGTACGGGACCAATCATGAATCTGCTCACACTTCACTCCGTCTTCATCATCTTAACGTTGCTGATAGGTGTATTCGTCGTCTACATGACGTCGTCGTCGGCGATGGTTCCTTTGGTCACTGGGTCTGTACCGGCGCCTCACTGTTACACATGGCCGGAATAATAGAGATTTCGTAGGCGATTAGCAATTTTTTAATTCGTATATTCTCTACATTTATAGAAGGGCTGTCTATAATTATTTCAACGTATTTCTCAATTATTATTTTATTAAGCGCGCGTCATATTTCAACTCGTCTATTACCCCGTACAGACTACGAATTTGATATGGTATTAAACTAGCGCGCGCCAGGCTCGCGCTAAATATTTGCAGTGTGTACACGCTATCCCGCTCCAAATACGCGCTGGCCCGCTCCAAATTTGCCCCGCAAATGAAGCAGGGCCAGGCCCGGGCTAACCTATTTCCAGAACAAAATTGTTCGCGTGGAAGTGTGCTTGCTCATATCGCGCGTACCTTACAGCTAATAAAATTCAAGAATAAATAATTCATAAATTTCTTACATAACAAAGCAATTTTTTAGAGAGTGCATGCACGAAAAAACGTATAGCCCCATGTTGCTGCTACGTACATGGCCATTTCTTCTTCGATCTCTTTCGAGTTTTCTCTGTTTATTTCTGCGCGTGCCATCATGAGAAAATACAATTTTTTCTAATTTTTGTACATATGTTCCTAAAACCTTCGTAGGCCAATTCTTCTCACGGCTGATTACCATCACATCGGGTGCTCCCTTTTGTTACCTATAGTATTGACTAGCTTGTAAACGCGAAGCGTTTTGGATCGCACCACTCGGAAAACTGCCGGGTATATTAACTATTGATTTAATTCAATCCAATTTTTACAAATCAGGGAGTGTCCTGTTATAGCGGGCAGCATAGACAGACTTGCTCGTCGTTTTTTTCCTGCGTAAAAACGATCAGGCACCGGTTGGTGGCGCAGCATGTCAGCTTTCAAGTGCCAGCCGCGACACCCCATCTAATACATATTTGTGAATGTGTGTCCTTTTGTCTGTTCTCGAAGCAAATCAATACGGAGCACACACGAAATATCAAAGCTGTTTAGTAAGGGTAGATTTTGGTGCTGAATGTCATGGGCACATTGGATTTGACCTCCGAGGTCATCTAAGCCAAAAAACGGGGAAAACGGACAAATATACTGACCCCTGCATCAGCAATAAACGCGCCCCTGCAGCAACAGGATTCAAGTCAAAACTGGATTCAGCTGGCACTGACTTGCTTTACTGTTACTAAAGATACAGTAGATAAATAAATAAATAGATACATAAATAGATAGAGAGATAGATAGATAGATACATACATAAATACATAGATAGATAGATAGATAGATATATAGATAGATACATAGATACATAGATACATAGATACATAGATACATAGATACATAGATAGATAGATAGATAGATAATTAGATAGATAGATAGATAGATAGATAGATAGATAGATAATTAGATAGATAGATAGATAGATAGATAGATAGATAGATAGATAGATAGATAGATATATAGATATTTTTTGGGTATTTTTTTTTTCAATAGATATATAGATAGATATATATATATATATAGATAGATAGATAGATAGATAGATATATAGATATTTTTTGGGTATTTTTTTTTTCAATCAAGTGGTCACCAACTGAGCGCTTCATTTCCCGGGCAACGCTGGGTGTCTTGCTAGTCTTAAAATAAAGCCGACGAGTCAATATGAGACATACATCAGACATTTATCAGTTAACAAGCGATGCGCAAAATGCCATCGTCGTTCCCGTTCTAACGTCCAACTGTTGCTCTCGCAGGTCGTGGCTTCGCCCGTCGGTCGGGGTACGGCGCTTGCACGGTGACAACGCGAGTGCCGCTAGCGAGCCGGCGAATTCCGCGAACGCCTGCAAACCGGTGAACGACGTCTATTTTCTGAAGACGCACAAGTGCGCGAGCAGCACTGTACAGAACCTATTCATGCGCTACGGCAACGTCCGCAACCTGACGTTCGTGCTGCCCTACGACGGCAACTTCTTCGGGTACCCGGGGCGCTTCGAGCGCGAGAAGATGGTGCCGCACCCTAGCGGCGTCTACAACATCTTCTGCCATCACGCGCGCTACAACGAGACGCAGATTCGCTCCCTCATTCCGCGCGCCATCTTTGTTTCCATCGTGCGCCGCCCGGCGGAGTTGCTCGAGTCCCTTTACTCGTTCTTTCACTACGAGAAACGCTACGGCGTAGACTTCGACACGTTCCTGCGAAACCCGAAGGCACACGACCGAGGATTGCCCGAGGTCGGTCCGCCGGCACGAAACTCCATGCTGTTCGACTTCGGACTGGATCTAGAGAATAGCGAGAACGCCGGCGTGGTAGACGCGAAGATCGCAGCGATCCTCGACCAGTTCGTGTTGATCATGATCGTGGAGAGATTCAACGAGTCGCTCGTGCTGCTGCGCGAGCTGCTCTGCTGGTCGTGGCACGACGTCGTCGTCTTCGAGCTGAACGCACGCATAGAGAACTCTCGGCTGACGCGCCGGCAGGTGGCGCTCGCCGACGCGTGGAGCTGGGCCGACGCGCGTCTGTACGACGCTTGTTTACGCGCCTTCGAGGAGAACGTGCGTCGCTATGGCGCCGAGAGGATGCGGCGTGATGTCATCACGCTGAAACGTCACGTGGCGCGTGCGTACGACCGCTGCGTCGGCGACGTGGTCACTGAGCGGGAGACCGGCGAGCAGCAACCACGCACGGACGTATTCTACTTCAAACTGAAGAGCAACGACAGCGCGTGTGTTGACCTCACCAAACACGAGCTTGCTTTCACGATCCAGCTGAAGCGTAAACTCTGGCCCGGGAGGAAATTTATACGTTAATCTACTATCTATGTTATTTATACGTTATGCGCATGATTATATTTTATATAAAAATCGATTATGTCACGTGTTTTCTTCTCAAGCATAGCTTGTAAATTAATTACATCAATTATAAATATAAATCTTGATTTAATTATTTTTATATAATCGGCAAAAAGACAACTCCATTCCAATTTTCATTTTCGTGTAATATTCTTTTACACGATATTTTCTTAATATAATTGATAAAAATTATCATATAAAAATGTATACTTGAAATTAGTAGGTAAGAAACATTTATCTATTATCTATTTACCGACTGTTTAGGGGGGTTTTGTTTATTCTTAGTGAAGTTTTTTGGTTGTACGCTGTGTGTTGTAGCGCCGCGCCACCTGTAGATGCGCGGGAAACTGCTTTCTTTGTTAATGTTGTTCCTACAAATTCGCGTGTTGAACGAGTCGTGGACTCGTGGAACAAACGGTAATCGGTTTTTGGTTCAAACAGAAGAGTCAGTCCCTCAAATAGAGGTGAGTGAGAGATTAGATATTGTAGATCGAAGTAATCATGGCTGTCGTACGATTCTAAAGTTATCGTAGAGACTAAAATTGATATCGCATTTTTCAAAATGCAGAATTTTCAGTGACTTTGCCGCCGGTGTAAAGGTGTGTTTACCTGCCGATTATATTTGGTTTGAGATATCGTGATTAATGATAAAATAAGACCTATAGGCTTACTCTGGTACTGTTTTGCATATGCTTTGAGGTTCGTGCAAGTGTTTTGTGGTCAGTTTGATGGCACAGAAGTGACTTTGGTAGTACATGAATGGCTCACTCACTCGCGTCACTCTATGCGTGCCCCTGAATCGCCGAAGATTAGTGTCAACTGGTACTTGTCCATGTGTTTTGGTAAGTGCAGCAAGTCTTTCAAACTTTGTTTTTGACTCAGGCAGGTAGGCATAAAACGGGCGTAAAATCTAGGTTGGCCTCGACGCAGGTAACAAGAGCCTCCCATGACGCAAACTCCACGACAGATGGCGTTCTCGCTCTGGCTTCGCTCTGGCTTCGCTCTGGCTCAACTCGTATCCTGAGTTGTACAAAGGGGGCACTGCATGCAGTTTGCCCATGACGCTGCCGTGTGGACATTTACCCGGCTGGCTATGCGTGTCCCATACCCCCGTAATATAGGAAAATAGAGCAAAAGCGGTCGAGATAGAGAGACAATAACTGACCATGCACGAGTCACTTACGGACCAAGCGCTTGGGTCTGCTCACATATATATTCACGGTGTCCCAAATAGCCCGCGTACATGCACGGAATACGAAACTATGCGCATACACTCGTAAAGTTCATGTTCCACGCGGTCTTTCCAAGCGGAAAACAACAAACCCCCTGTGTAAAAATTGTGTAAAGCAACATTGTACAGCACGCATGGTGGCTCCTTTTAAATCGCCTTCTTTGTACAGACACCAGTCCATCCAGTCAAACAAAAACATACCAATGCAAAATTAGACTTATAGGGCATTACACACTGGATAAAATTTTATTTAGTTCGTCATATTACCGACAAAGGCAGCACCATGCGGTTATAGGGTTTGATGTTTGAGTAGAAATGAGTAAGTTTGATGTCATTAGTATTTGATCATGATTTCTTATGGTGATTTGTAATTGTGTTTGTGCAGTTTACTTATATATATATAGAAGAAACGTACAAATACGGCTGTAACGAAACCCAGTATCTACTGATGTATTAATAAAGAAATAAACACAAGAATTTGGTCTTGTACGTCTAATCCAAGTGATGTTACACCGACCGACCGACCGACCGACAAACACACACACACACACACGCGTATACGCACACGCAACTACACGCACGCACGCACGCATGTACATGCACACCCACACATGCACGCGCGTACGCGTACGCATACGCAACACAGACACGCACACGCATGCACGCAAACGCACGTATACAAGACACATTCACGCACGCATGAACGTATACACGCGCACATAGATAAGACACGCGCGCGTGCATGCATGCACACGTGCGCACGCACGCACGTATACACGCATACACACACGCGCGCACATCCATCCATACATCCATCCATCTACCCATCCATCCATCCATCAATCCATCCATCCATCCATCCATCCATCCATTCTTCCATCCATCGATCCATCAATCAATCAATCTATCAAACAAGCAATCAATCAAACAGCAATCAATCAATAAATAAATCCAGCCATCTATCTACCCGTGCAACCGTCTGTCATGAGCAATCAGGGGTTTTAAAAATTGTGCAAAAAAGGTGTTGTAAAAATGTGCGAATTTATCTTTGTGATAAATGTCTAGCGTAGAAACTCTGTTTACAAATAAAAGGATGCCCTAACAAAATTAATGTAAGATACCCGGGACAGATGTACTCTTCTCATAGCGCGCTCACCGCATTTAAATGTTATTTTTTGGCGACATGCTCGTTTCGTTCGCAGGTACCGTTCGGTGGTACATGATGGTGTGATGGTGTGATACAGTAGCCGGTAGTCACGTATTTTAGTGTACTATGCCTGTTATGATCTTGGTTTCCGGATGGGCAATACTTACCGGGAGAGATGATTTTTTTAAAGCCTTTTAAAATTGTAAAATGGTATCTGTGAATAGATTTATGAAATAAATGGCAGGTACATGGCCTTAGGTTATAAATGACATGAAACGTTAGCATGTAGTGCATGGACATTATTTTATTAAATACTATTGTATTTAAATGTATATTCGGCAAACTCATATTTTTCACAGATACTGTGCATGTGCAAACACAGATATGAGAGTGTAGATTAGCCAGTATTCCCGAATATTGAGCGTGCTAAAATCTTGGTTCGTACATTTACAGCATAATCCGAAAGCGATTGCATTCTGTAGAAAAAAAATGTTTTTAAATTGGAGAGATGATTTTGTGATCTTCGTGTGGTACATTAGCCTCGTTCACACGAGACCTCGTATTTATGAAATACGAACCTCGTTCACACGAGACCTCGTATTTATGAAATACGGTATTTGCGAAATACCGAATCTGAGACAAATACGCGGCCGAGCGTTCACACGCTGATTCGCGGCTCCAGAAATACGGTATTTGCGAGCCGCGAGCTGCTTTAAACAATCAAGCGAACAATGCGAAATAAACAATGCAATGCGCACCAACTGCCGATAAAATACGTAGACTGGTCCGCGCTCGAGAGTACCACTCGCGTTACACTGGAACTGTCGAGCGCGGACCAGTCTATAAAATACGCGGCTTCAGAAATCCGGTATTTAGCGTTCACACGAGGAGATGCGCGGTCCAAGAAATCCGGTATTTCTCAAGCACGGCAAATTTAAATACCGGATTTCTGAAGCCGCGTATTTCATAGACTGGTCCGCGCTCGACAGTTCCAGTGAAACGCGAGTGGAACTGTCGAGCGCGGACCAGTCTACGTATTTTATCGGCAGTTGGTGCGCATTGCATTGTTTATTTTGCATTGTTTGCTTGATTGTTTAAAGCAGCTCGCAGCTCGCAAATACCGTATTTCTGGAGCCGCGAATCAGCGTGTGAACGCTCGGCCGCGTATTTGTCTCAGATTTGGTATTTCGCAAAACCGTATTTCATAAATACGAGGTCTCGTGTGAACGAGGCTATTAGCTAGTCTTCGCGAATACTGTGTGTGCTTACGCCGTAATAATTAAAATAACACTCAAGTACACTTTGGCTAGAATGTTAGTAACAAACGTAATAAAATTGGCCTAAATGTAACAGTTAGGATATAATAGCAGATATTGTTAGCACAACATTCTATTACACGTTAGTGAAGGAATTATATAGTAATAATTTGAATGCGGGAATAAAGAGCATTTAATGTGTCAGAATAATTCAGATAATATCTTTGCGCAACTGTAAGACGATGGTCCAATTTAAATTGAGCTAAAACTAGGCGAAAGTATTAGCTAGGATATCATGGATATGAATGCTAAAACATTATTTTAATCTATTTATATAATTTTATTATTTACATTATTAGCATTAAAATAACACTAGTTCACGCACATGCACGCATGCATAGCAGACACAATATATATATATTAGTCAGTAGAGTAAAGGAGAGGATGGTATAAATGCTATGTCATCAGCATTTAGAACATAAAGCAAGATTGATTTATTATGTGTAAATATGAAATATCATCATAAATATTAAAACATTTGGTAGTAGGTAAATAATTCACGACTACCTACAAATCATTACATCAGTGGAAGCTATATCCACGTGCCTGCGTGTACTTTCGTCGACACTAGATGTGCAGGTCATCTACCGATGCTGACGTCATCTCTGTACAGTTGCTAAGCACCGTTTCGCTTCGCGGGAGCTCGGATGCTGATACTGTCAGGAAGGAGAGGCGAAGCCGCTGTGGGAAGCGTTTCGAATCGTGCGTGTACTCGTACGTAAACCCGCCCAGTACGCCACCTAAGACGGGTCCCAGCCAGTAGATCTGATGGCGCAAGACAAGAGTAGCTATCTTTATATATATATATAATTATATATATATACAAAAGATATCGTATTATACGATATCTATGGTAGGCACTGCCATTAGGATAGACACATTAATCTAATTGCTGTAGTGTTATATTTTCCCATTCCCCCTGTATGAGATGTCCGTTATATTCGCTATAGATGAATTTTCTCTTGTTTGGATAGAACAATTTCAAAAATCTATTTCAATCCATTACAAATTAAGCTATAATTCTTACCCAGTGATGTTCCCACGAGTTGAGTACGACGGCTGGACCGAGGGATCGCGCTGGATTCATGCTCGCTCCCGTGTAATGAAACTGAAACACGAGAGTGACATAATTCCTCCTGTGATAAAGCTGCTGACTGTTAGTTCGTTGAAGTTCTGTATTTAACTGTAGTTATCGACGCCGCGCCACGTTCTGATGTTCGACGCGAACCCGCAGCTTCGTAAAGATGCCAAACCAACAACCGCGCCAACGTGTGCTTTCCGAACGCAGCTGTTTTTCAACTCACGCTGTATTATGTCACTGTTTGACATACAGGAGTTGGTCGTATGAGAACATTTACCTAATACAACTACTATAACCATATTCGTCAGAGGGACACTTTCAAGTCGATAAGCGACGTACGCAAACAATTTATTCGACGTTGCCGATTGCATAGCAGCTTGACAATTCACTATAATAATCGAGAGAAGGGTGACCGATAAATGACAACCGTATAACATGCAGATTTTTTTAATCTAATGCACGGCACATCGTATTTCTACGTAACCATTTCTCTGGTAACTCCATCTCTCTCTCTCTCTCTCTCTCTCTCTCTCTCTCTCTATATATATATATATATATATATATATATATATATATATACACATATATATCGACGCTTTCGTATTTTGCTACTGGGTATAGAAAAAAAAGTTCATACGTAGTAAATTCAGTCCGTCGCGTTTATTATTGAAATTAGATAGCACTGGAAATGATTCATCTAAATGGCCTACCAGGCGCTATATATGTGTTATCGTGCGCGGTTTTAGAGTTTCCACTCGGCGTGAAATCAAGTTAGCTTTCTTCTAATTCACCACCAAAGAAATAAAGTACGTAGAAATATTTCACGTCACGCAGCGCACGAACCGATACGCCTACTTGAAACGAGTCTGTGAAATAGGGTCTTACATCAACAAGTGGTCATGGTTATGGTTAGGGTTAAGAATAAGGTGAGGGTGAAGGTGAGGGTGAGGGTGACGGTGACGATGACGGTTACAATTCAGATTATGGTTAGGGTTACGGTTAGTGTTTCAGTTCAGAGTTATGGTTATGGTTATGGTAAATGTTTGGGTTTGAGCCTGCTATAAATAAGTCGAATGATTGCATACGGTCGCCGGTATAAGAGCATCTGCGTAGCGAGAAATTCAGGTTGATACGCACTAACAATTGTCGTATACGCAGTAAATATAATGCGCAGTAAGATATTTTTATTATCTAAAAGCTTTCAATTATTAAAAAATTCTTTAATTTTTATTATTTAATAGTTATTAGGATGCACATTATCTAATTCACGAACGCGTCGTCTAGATGTAATGATGTGATGCAATTTCTGCATGACGCGTTCGATTTCCTTGTTTAATTTAAATCGGATTTGTTTGTTGCACTCGAATGCGAGCGCGAGCGCGAATCGGCGTGGCGTAAGACGCGATATTGCCGCAAATTCAATAAATGCCTCAGTGGATTGCTCGTTCCGTGGAATTGATCGTGGAATTAATGCACACGGCGAGATTTTCTCCTTGCCGATGACATTTACGTTTCTATAAGCGCGATGCGTTAACACTGCCTGTGTGCATTACTAATAATGTTGTGTCAAAATACAGTGGTCCCAACTTTATCCGGACAAGTCGAGGAATCATGAAAATGACATGATTAAACAATGGCCCCGAATACACTGCTAATTACGTGGCGCCAAATATTCAGCTACATGGCTGCAGCTACCTATGAAACACGTGTGCATTGACGCATCCGTTTTCATTGCATCGTGGTGAGATTGTGGCATGTCACGATGCGATCACAATCTCCGACTTCACCCTGTAATGTCTCCCTAATTAATCATCTAATCGACGACGCCACACATGCGAATGTGCGTGCTTATCGCAAGCAATCTCGGCAGTAAGAAGATGGCCACTTCTCTGTCTATAATAGGAGGAGGAGGAGGAGGAGGAGGATGAGGAGGAGGAGAAGAAGGAGGAAGAGGCGGGGAAGAAAAAAAGGAGGAAGAGGAGAAGGAGGAGGAGGAGGAGGAGGAGGAAGAGGCGGCGAAGGAAAAAAAGAGGAAGAGGAGGCGGTGGAGGATGATGATGATGATGATAATGATGATGGTGAGGACGAGGAGGAGGAGGAGGCCGACGAAGGAGAGAAAAAGGAGGAAGATTAGGTAGTGTGCCAGGGGGTGGGTTATATGCGGGGGCATTCAGATGTGTACGTACTTTAACGGGAAATATGGCAAATATGACAAATATTCACGAAAGGAAATCGGCGTAACTAAAACTGTCGATTGCTTTTCAAAATTAACCTAGCACAAACATTGACTCATGGCCTTCACACAACACCAATTATATTTACCAACGACAAAACAACAACAAAACTAATTCGACGACGAAGACTATTACACAACGACAACAATAGCAATAATAATAATAATAATAATAATAATAATAATCGCAACAACAACAACAACCACGACGACGACGACGTCAACGACGACGACGTCAACGACGACGACGTCATCGACGACGACGTCAACGACGACGAAAACAACGACAACGACGATAGCGACAAGATCACCGACGACCAGGACGACGACGACGATGACGACAACACATCAATAGCAACATCAACAATCACCAGAACAGTAAAACCGTTAAAAAACAACTCACAACAACGCATACGTATATATATTAACATACGCCAAATAGATTCCCAACAAGCGCGGCGAATCCAATCGCCAGGGAGCGCGATCCCATGCTCTTTCGCTTCGGGTCCAGATTAGCGAACACAGCGAACGCATACACGAAGGTGATGATGAACTCGATTCCGAACGCCTGTGCGAGAGATACGGCCGCATGAACGCGCGTCAGACCGAGGTCCCCTCTCAGCGTGGCCGGGATGAGACCGTAGAGAACAGCCGTGCCGGCGATGGCGCCCGTGCACTGCGCCATCGAATAGCAGACGGCGCGTGCCGGCGAGATGTTACCGGTGACTAGCATGCCGACGGTGACGGCAGGGTTCATGTGGCCGCCGCTAACGTGGCCGACGCATTGCACGAGCGTCGCCACCGTCAGACCGAACGCCAGCGCCACCTTCAGGTCGTCGGCAGGTGTCGCTTCGGTGCACTGCAGCGCAACACCGCATCCGGTCATGGCTAGCAGCAGCGTTGCCAGCAGTTCGGTGCGAACGGCCTTCCAGAACTGGAAGTTGGTGAGTTCCTGCCGTAGCGGCGGCATGCTGCGTAGAGGAAACCGGGCGAAACGGATATCCGAAGTATTCCGATAGCTCACGATGCAGCTATTCTGCGCGACGCCCTGTCGCTCATCCTCGTTGTTACCGCGCTCTTGGACAACTATGAACGTTCTAATGGTCTATCGCAGCTACTGGTTGATGCATCCACGCTGCGTGCGCGCGCAGACGCGCATAGAGTTACCGAGGCTAGCGTGGCTCATGACTGTCGCCAATTGACTGTTGTTGTCATTCACGGAAGCGCGGCCTGCGCTACTCACGTCGGACGATAATTGTTAGTGTTGATCGTTTATCGTTACGTATTAATTCAAGGCTTCCGTTGCCAGCATCTTTATATCGTTATCGTATTAATTGCACGGCGGCATTTATACATTCGCTGTAGCTGCTGGGATTCTCGGGGGGCCAATTACGCGATAAGACGTATCATAAGTCAGGGATATCCATAACATTTGCGCAACACTTCGTGCGCAAAAATTATGACATTGTAGACTTATGATAGTAATAAGCATTTATTATGTTTTTAGACAACGCACCGCTTGATATTTCAGCATTGGTGCGACGCGGCCGCTTACTCATTGAGTGAATTACGGTGCTAGTCTGTTTCGAACACGATCCTCCTAATAAGGTTTTGCGTGAGCATAATTCGCGCGCGTCCGCCGAAGTGAGATGACTCACTCTGAAGGTGAATAATTGAAGCCTGTAGGGCTTACAGAGACTGAATAAATAAAACCAGTACGAAGCTTTCGCTGCGCGAATCCAGTGTCTATTGGCTGGAGATTAGGAGGCATGAGGCAGCCTGAACGTAAGCAGACAAAAGTTAGAAATATAACTGATATAGGATTAATCGTCGCCATGACAACGCTCCCCTCTCGGAATCTGCGCGCTATTCCGATCTGCGATAATCACAGTAGGCCCATTACGCGTACGGAGTAAATGTAAAAAATAAATGAAATAAGTCAACGAAAAAATTAAATGAGCATCAATTAAGCTCAGACGAAAACACAACTACAGGGCCGTACACAGCAGGGGGGCAGCAGTGGCAGTTGCCCCCCTAGAGATTTTCAGAGTATGCCTTTTAATGGGACAAATACTGAACGCTTTTAGAAATAAAATAGAAATGTGACAAAAGGTTATCTTAAATCATCAAAGAAATATTACACTTTAAATAAAGAAATGTGAAATTGCGAAACGTTAGGGCACAGGGGGCATGGGGAGTACCTTTGCCCCCCTACAGAAAATTTCCTGCGTACGGCCTTGACTGCGCTGTAGTTTGCATATGCTTACCAACCTGTTAGCCGTGCTTGCTACGCATGCGCGGGCTGCGCAGTCGCACGCGGAGTGTGAGGAAGTCGATCTGTGAATCATCTGCACGAGTTAATACAATAGTGCGGTCTTGTATGCACGCGATACGGAAGGAAGGATGCTTCAGCATCAACACGCAGCCGCCGGCGCTGGACAGCCGTGAAATTGGACATCGCATCAGCATGCACTCTCGCGGAACAACTACATGTAACAGAAAATGAAGAATATCACATCGTCGTGGATAGTTTGACCGTATTTGTGGCAAATATTAAAAAAATGTATCGGTACCGTGAGCGTGATGTGCATTCCATCACTTGGCGATGTGAACTCCGCTATCGTTACAGGTGTGGAAATTACTGTTGCCTTACGTTACCGTGGCGCAATTTACCCAAACTAATTTGAATATTTTAACTTGTCAACGAGAATCAGAAGTCACACCCAGTTTCACTGGCAAGGATGGTGCGTTCCATGATATTATGAGAGGAGCACTCCCAAGTCGCGGGTTGTCCAGATCATAGCATGCCTGCCACGTGTCAATTCGTTCATGGTCTATAGGATTGCATTATTTACCATTATAACCCGTAACACCATCGGTTAGTACATAGGCGCTACAGGTGGTGAGGATTTTCGTCATCAACCAACGGTGTACTAGCGCAATTTTAATTAGTTGGATTCTTTGTGACGTTTCCACCTGACGTTTCACGCACGCACGGAGACATTCACTCACACCCGCGCACGTGCTCGCACTATCTCTCTCTCTCTCTCTCTCTCTCTCTCACACACACACACACACACACACACACACACACACACACACACACACACACACACACACACACACACACACACACACACACACACACACATACATACACACGCACACACACGCCCATGTACGCATACACACACACACACACACACACGCCCATGTACGCATACACACGTATACCAATGTATATAATACGCATATGTATACAAGCATCCGCGCACAGATAAACTCCCCTATATTGAGAGAATTGACCAATAAATCCGATTTACTATTACTAATATATAGACATATATGTATAAACATATGACATGTAACATAAACATATATCAGACTTAGATTAACATATATCCGCTCCCGGGCAAATCTTTTAAATGAAAGATCTCGGAAGAAAACTTGTTGATATGGTAGTTCGATCTTCTGAATGGGATAGGAACATCATTGCTCTTACGTACATCCGGTTTCCGGTTTGCGTATACCTCAACGTAAACCTCGACACAACCAGGAACTCCAGTGGGAGAGCAACCTGCGTAGTTATGTGCATGCAGCAAGCTACCGGAAACTGATATATACCACTCTCTCGCTCTACCGTGCCTTAATTACATTTACAGTAACAAACCCGTCTTAATTGCTAAAAGAGCTTAGAGATTCGGACAGTAGATCAGTGAGATGAAGGGAGCAGTGGTCGTGTTGTTACAGGTCATCGTCGTGTTCACGAGAGTGCGCGCTAGTTTTCAGATTCGGTTGGACAGCGATCCAAAAGTGCCGGATCTGCCAGTTGGTAAGCGAAAAAGTACATTGCCAGTATTATATCGACGTGGCGTGTGAAGCATCCTAGAGAATCTCCCTGTACTCCTCAGGTATCTGATCAATGAGAACGCGTATAATTTAGAGCGGGTTTCTGCTCCGGTTTAAATCTCTTACGTAATGTGGCCAGGGGGAGGGGGTATAATGAGTGATGTGTTTTCTGCGTTTACGCTCGTGTAAGTAACCATCAGTAAGAAACGCGGTTAGCTTCGTAATGCTCTACGTTCATGCGACGTGTACTCGATGCGAAATTCGTCCGTGCAAGGTTTAATACTTATAACTAAGGTTTATATAGTCAGATTGCATACGATCGTGCGCGGTCATGCGAGTACGGTGTGATTTGTTGCGATCTAAAATTGTTTGAAATTTTCCTACGGAGAATTTGTCCCCGATTTTCTTCGATGCTTCGATGTACTCGGAATTTCTATTAGAGCTTATATATATATATATATATATATGTATGAAAATATGGTACAAACGTCTTGATATATATATATATTTATATACACGATGTGCAGCGAATTACAAAATAGCCGCATATCAATGTATATGGCTGTTTTCTCTACTGGAATGTTGAGGAGTACTTTTCACTAGTGTTGTGATTGGCGGTTGTTGGTGAAGGTAGCGGCTGCGTAAACTAACGAGGTTTACGACCGTGTATACACACGCATGCATACGGCCCGAGTCCCGCATCATATGCCGTCCGTCTTCTCTCTCTCTCTCTCTCCCTCTCCCTCTCTCTCTCTCTCTCGCTCTCTCTCTCTCTCTTTCTCTCTCTCTCTCTCGCACACACAATTATTTCCTCCGTCTTCTCTCTATCTCGTTAGTTTGTGTTCTCCGCTCTTCTGCACTTACTCCTTCGCGTTCTCTCGCTCTCTATCGTGATTTCCTCCTTCTTCCGCACTCTTTCCCCTCTCTCCCCTCTCTCTTTCTCTATCTTCTTTCTCTTCCTCTCTCTCTCTCTCTCTCTCTCTCTCTCTCTCTCTATCTCTGCTCTTCGCTCTCTATCCTTCTATCTCTTGTATGCTCTCTTTCTTGTTTTCTCTCCTCTCCTTCCTTCTTCTCTCTTCTCTGCCTCCTCTATCTTTAGCCTCTCCCTTCTCCCTTTCTCTTTCTATCGCCCCCTTTCTCCTCTCCCTGGCTCACGTGTATAAACGACTGACTACAATATTTATAAACATGCACCAGGTGTTGAAATACAGTGTACATTGATGCTCTGTAGACACCCTAGATTATGTTAAGAGAATGTAACGTACGTACTGCCTGCTTCAATCTCCAGATGAATGCCTGATTAATGCCAAACAACTGGGCTACCCGGGAAGCAGCAGCGGTGTCATTATTGTCCCGGGAAACGGGGAGGACACGTACGAGAATTCAGATAGCAAATGCTGGATCATCAACGCGCCAGAAGGCAAGGTATCATCTCGTCGCCAAATTGACGCTCGTAGCTTATCTTTCGATTTAAAAAAAACGTTTTTTATGCATGTCATCACTAGTCTTAGTGGAGATGAGGAGTCTTGTGAGGGCCGTTACCGCTCAGAGTCCACACTCTAAATGCTTGTCTACTACTTCTTCTTCTTCTTCTTCTTCTTCTTCTTCTTCTTCGTCTTCTTCTTCTTCTTCGTCTTCTTCTTCT
>NW_014577447.1:56408-58419 GCF_000485595.1 Priapulus caudatus
AGAGAGAGAGAGAGAAAGCAAGAGAGAGAGAGAGAGAAAGATAGAGAGAGAGAAAGAGAGAGAGAGAGAGAGAGAGAGAGAGAGAGAGAGAGAGAGAGAGAGAGAAGGGAGAGGGAGAGCGAGGGAGAGGAAGAGGAAGAGGGCTTGTCTAGTGATATGCATAGAATACTTTCGAATGTATTCATGCCATCGAGCTATCGTAGTCAAGAGTGGTAAATAATTCCCCAAACATTCTATGGTTGATTGCAGACATGTACATGTAGACAGTATTCGTACTATATTCGTACTATATTCGTATATAATACTCTTATTTTTATTTCATCTCGTGTCCAGAATGCTATGCGGCAGTAGCGATATCCGAAGGATCTCGTCTCTCACAAATCGCATGTTTCTCCGATTTTTCTCGGATTCTGAAAAAACAAGAGCTGGTTTCAACGTTAGCTTCTCTACAGGCAATCATCGCACGAACAGAGGTATCAGGTGCACCGTTAATTAAAAATATATATAATTAAGAAATAATTTACGCACCACACCGAGTAGATATATCCCAAGCGTACTCTTTAGTAACGTTCCTATACATAATGACATTCCTATTGCCTTGGAATTAAATTGCAAATTGAATTGAATTGCATTGCGCGTCGCATGGCCGTGGAATGAACCACGCGCGCTATTGGCATATCTATGATTTTGCAGCCGAGCATAGGCTGACGGTGTGCGACGATGACGATGGTTACGTCTACGCGGCATGCGAGGTTGGGTTCGTACGCATCACCAGCATTAAATACGGACGCGCACCCGAGGACACGCGTAGTTGCCATGACAACGGCACCGGTACAATGTTATTTATGCTGCATGCAAACTGGAAACCTAACATAATAATCTCATAACGTCATTTTTCGAGTCCTGCTAAATGTCTCAGTGAAAACATCTATTGCGTTGATTTATGATCTGCGCGGCTGCCGCGTTTAACGATAACAAATTCGAACAACTTTCGAACCCATTTTTCCTTCAAACAGAGATTCAAGTAGAAGAGAGCGCTGCCTGCTCTCTGACAGCCATTGATAGCGGCAGACTCCGGCTGGTAGAGGACAGATGTAACGGTCAGAGATTGTGCGGAATCCAGATCAGAAGCGAACAGCTAGAAGATTTCGCCTGCCAGTCGACCGTTCAGAAGACTGGTGTGCGCGTGACTAGTTATGCTGTTGTCACTTACGTCTGTGGTAAGTAGTCATGTCGTGAGTGGCGAGTGGTTGCTGTGGTATGTAGCTGCTTAGACGTGGGGAGTATAACTTTTTTATATCTCTCACGCAAACACACCCACACACACGCACAGAAACAAACACACACACACACACACACACACACACACACACACACACACACACACACACACACACACACACACACACACACACACACAGCAGGGTAAAACCAGTGATATGTCTACCTACCGTCTTGCATAGAATCTTTATAAAGCGTTACTATGTCGTAATAGAGCCATGCGCACGTTGATGCAGAAAGTTCATGACCTTCTAATTCGACACCAATAAGGAGATTTCGATGGAGAGTATGCGTCAATTTTAATTCGACCAAATTCCGCCATTTTACGCCAATTGCACGTTTTTCAATAGCGATTTGTTTTTAGCTCTACTCCGCTTTTTTTCTTCTTTACATTTCATATTCCGAGATATCAGTTTAAGCGAGAATACTGCGACCTTCTTTATATAGCACCAAAAACGTATTAAGTATTATGCTTACGTATTACGCTCTTGATAGCATTGCTAGCTCGGTCCATATCAAGTCCAAAAATAACTATATTATGTTGAGGAATATAAAAGATAATGAGTAATATATAATCTAATAATAGATTCCCTCACTGCGCGTTGCCATGGGATCATGTGTCAAAGCGTCTGTTGCAGCTGACGCAGCCATCGGCACTCAAAAACTAATCAGCGAGAGAGAGAGAGAGAGAGAGAGAGAGAGAGAGAGAAAGAGAGAGCGAGAGAGAGAG
>NW_014577447.1:58429-64370 GCF_000485595.1 Priapulus caudatus
ACACACACACACACACACACACACACACACACACACACACACACACACACACACACACACACACACACACACACACACACACACACACACACACACACACACACACACACACATACACACACACACGTACATATATGCAACAAATACAGATATATATGTATATACAAATATATAGTACAGCATTTATGGAGCTCTGCTGAACCATTCGGCGTACATTTCAGATACGACGCAGTGGTGTAGTTCCGAGACAGACGAGCATGGCACCAAGTGGATGACGCAGGCATCAGGCGACGTCGACATCCAGCCATGCACAGGTGGCACTATTGGTAACGCGCCTAAACAGGCTTATAATTTACGATTTGAACGTATACGCTATTATCGATCCCATCTCGTCTGCCGCGATATTATACCAGTTGTTTGTTCACGCAACATTTCGTTTGAAAGAAATGTGTTTTCTCCCACTCCTCTCTTCGCTTCTCTTCTCTTCTCTTCTCTTCTCTTCTCTTCTCTTCCCTTCTCTTCTCTTCTCCTTCTCTTCTCTTCTCTTCTCGTCTCTTTTCTTCTCTTCTCTTTTGTACCGGATTTCCCTTTTATTCCCGCAGGCACCGCGCGCAGAATTTGCGAAGCTACAGCTTCCGGTACAGCGCGCTGGTCTCCCGTCGACCAGACGAGCTGCTTCTCACCGGAAATACTCCAGCTGACGCAAGCTACAAACTATCTAATCACAAAGGAGTTCAGTGACGCAACCGGTGACACAGCCAGCGTCGCCGTCAACATGCTGTTGACCAGTCTCAACGTGTTCTCTGCGTCAGCAGCGACGTCAGGTGACGTCGCCGTGCTGAGCGACGTTTCAGACGGATTGTTAGATTACTGGATGGTGAACAAACTGAAGGCGGAGCAGGTACGTAGTAGCAGTCACGCTGACGGAGGACAGCATCACGGCCACGTACCCATGTCCAAGAATAAATACCAGAACGCGAGTGAAAAACGCGAAACAGCCATTTATGATTATTTTACCTGCAGTTTCCCAAATTCAGTGGCCTATAGAAACCAGAAACTTCCTGCTGAAACACTTGAATGCACGGCCGACCCCATTCCCCGTTCGTTCAGGAACCTTACAGGGCTTTCCCATACCTCCTCGCTGGCGTATCCCCCCCCCCAGATGGCTCATTTCAGAACTAGCCTATGGGTGACCCTAGACGAGTAGCCAGCAACCGTTGATCTCGGCGGTCCTAGAAATCGCGACTACTATATCTTTAAACACCAATGGCTGATCTATAGGACGAGGTTTTCGTACACACGGGGGATATTTCGATGAATTTTTTCATTAGTATTTATACAAACATATTTCAATAGTTTGTATTTTTGTGTTAATTATTTGTAGCTTCGAGTTAATCAGTTTCAATTCTTTATTTAAAGTTTTGAGATGATTCTTTACGAATTTAAGGTCTACAAAGTTTAAGAATTCAACTTGGCTTTATATTATTAATATAACTGCAATTAGCATTATCATAATAATTATTTTGGATACAACTCTTGAGTTTGCTTGAAAACAAATAATATAGTACGTATATTTTTTTATAGGATTTCCTTAATGTGAGCAGTAATCTATTGCTGTTCAAGGACATGTGGCAGAATTTAGCAGAGGTAATGTAGGAACAGGAATAGATCAGAATACTTACATAGTTATCGCAAATAGAGTAAATGCGACCGTTAGCCAGTCAATAAATCACAAACAGAACGAGTAACTAAATTTTAAGAGCTTTATTGAACCACAGCCACGAGAAAGACAGTCTTCAAAATGCTTGCAATTAAATTATAATATTTTAAGAACTATATATTTTTAATCTCAATATTAGTACGTAGCATGTTGTACACTTGACATTTTCGACCATAATTATATTCACGCTATTACCGAGTAAACGCCCATCCGGCTAAACTAAGTAACATTTCATCGTGCGATTTTCCTACAATGTAGTTTAGTGGCGGACATGGCGTGTCAAGACTCATGACTTCCGTAGGAAGGTACGCTGGATACGTGGCTAATTGGCTGAGACCTGGTGAACGCTCGCTGCTCATATCTGAGAATATAGGTACGTGTATCCCAGTTTGTAGTACTATATATATATATACATATACACATATATATATTAAGGCTTTATTAATTAAATATATAGATAATCATTCTTTCAAGAGAGATCCTTCTCATTTAATAGATGCTTTTTTATAAAGCAGGCGTATTATTAAATCAAATTTCCAACAATCTAACTTTCGCCTACTAATTCACCCATCTACCTACGAATCCAACATCCACTCATCCATTCATCAATACTTTTATCCATATATATATAATCATATAGGCCTATTGTAAACCCGACAAACCCGACTCGATATAACGTGAAATCGCTTATAACACAGGATTACCTCAGTCACACATTTTCCAGAGAAATTTCAGTATAAAACACAATATTTTGAAATTCAAAATTCAAATTCGTTTTTGTGCGGATTCTGCATATGACATCAAAGTATATTAACAAGTCCATAATTTTCGATCCAATCGTCCGCATCAGGCGAGGGCGCACCAGATCTACAGTTATATATATATATATATATATATACATACATTTGTGTGTTGTATCTGCAGTCGTCCACGCTGAGGTTCAAACAGAAGAATCAGCAGAGGACTATGTAGCTTTTACCGGTAGCGAGGATGGTGCTGACCTGCCGCCATGGTTGCTGGTGGCTGGCGCCCGCGTTTTCCTCCCGGCAGACGCGATACGACCTCACAGTATGTCTGAAAATGTCTATTACACTTGTTATTTATGCATATTTCTAACATGTTGTTCGTTTCGCTGTTTTCTCGCGTGTGCAGGCAAGCGCGCGCGCGTGTGTGTGTTTGTGCGTGGGTGCGTGGGTGAGCGGGCGTGCGTGTTTACGCCTCTTTGTATTTATCTTCATACGTCTAAATCGTGGTCAATGTTATTTTACGCAGCAGTAATAATACGCTACTAAACGCTCATGACAGCGTGTGTGTGTGTGTGTGTGTGTGTGTGTGTGTGTGTGTGTGTGTGTGTGTGTGTGTGTGTGTGTGTGTGTGTGTGTGGTGTGTGTCGTGAGTTGTGTGATGTGTGATGTGTCTGTCTGTCTGTGCTGTGGCGTGTGTGGTGTGTGGTGTGGTGTGTGTGTGTGTGTGTGTGCGCGCGCGCGCGCGCATGCGTGTGGACGTCTGTGTGGTGTGGTATGGTGTGTGTGTGGGGGGGGGTACAAATATCTCCAGGTAGGTAAGTCCTAGCCCAAGATTTTATACCTTGATAGGCCTCTACGCAGGAATAAATCTCAATCGTAATATCGTAACATACAAAAGCATCTGCAAAACTTTCTACTATATATTTATAATATAATATAGTCATAGCTATTTATTTATCTATAATATAATACTCATTATGCTTGATGCTTGATGCTAGACATTGATTTACAGTGGCCTTCGGAAACGTTAGCATTTCCAGCGTGTTCTATCAGCACCTCCAGGCCATCCTAGGGGTCAGGTGAGTCTTAACGTGTCAGCAATGCGCTGTAATTCGCAAATACTGAGATTATAACGTACAACTATAACTTATATATGTAGCGAGAAGTTATCGTCGAATTTCCCTTCAACTACATTCGCTCATACGTACAGGATATCGAATGTGTGAGTGCACACACGGCTGCGTATTTTAAAGATACATCAACTAGATAATTAATCTAGTTGCTCGATGTTTGGTATGTTTGGCAAGAAAACAGTTTAGGAAGCTCCTATTAACGGCATATCTTTATAGGATTATCGAAAAAACGCTTGTTTCGTAATATTAACGATACGTGATTGGTAAAGGTAACCTCATTATTTTAGCCAGGACGAGTCGAGTTCGCCGAAGCTTATCATAAACTCAATCGTCGCTGACGTCACGATCAATTCCGGCCTCGATGAGCGACGTCTGGCGGCGCCACTGTCTCTTAGCTTTGAGCATCTGGAGACTTCGGTACGAACGACTAGAGAGACTCCGTGAACTAGTGCTCTACTGCGCATTGAACCGTACACAACTAGCTTATCGACACTCGGATTATTCGAGCAGAATTCATGCGCCTAATACCGATACATACGGTCGGATCATATCGATCGGATCATATCAATCCGATACGGTCGGATCATATGGCGCCGTGCCAGCTGCTGTGAGATGTTAATCCGCAGCAAGTACTACACCCATTAACTAGACTTACGGACTTTGCTTGAATAAAATGGCTATAATTAAATAACATCTATATAGTGTAGTGATTGAAATCAGTATGGTATAATTTCGTACCTTTCTGTACGCATACGCTACGGTGTTATAAGTATATTGTTTTGGGAATAAGGTATTCTTGACTATGTATGATAGATTACATTATACGATTTGAGCGTAACGTTTTATATTTTTTACAACGATTGCAACCTTATTGTTTTCTATTCCATGTTTAAGTCAAACAGCACCTACGTGCCGATGTGCGTCTATTGGGATTTCAATCTCACGTGAGTACAAATTCTACTCGTGGGTGCGCGCGCGTATGTGTGTACGTGCGTGTGTGCATGCGTGTGGCCTATTGGTACCAGGCTTCTATATATTCGATGAATATATTACTGGACATTATTTAATTTGTTTCCGATGTAGGCGCTTTATCATATGTATTATTCCCGCTTTCCGCCTGACTCTTGCTTTCTAACAAATAGATAGCATGATTATTTCACCACAGAAATGCCTCAGATGACGGAGGTTGGTCGACGATGGGAGGTAAAGCTATGACGTCAAGCAAATATTCAACTGTTTGTCGGTTCGACCACTTGACTAACTTCGCACTCATTATGAGGGTGACGCCGTACGACGTAAGTGCACTTGATTTTATGGGGATCTAAGAAACTCGGAACGCGGTCGTGAACATTTTTTACCGAGGCTCGAAATCTTTTTCCATTTTTAGGGGAACAAGTAGAGTCAACAAGTGCTCAAGGAATCTGTTTACGTCTGCGTTTAATTTCCAAATAATGCGCATAATCAACTTAAAATTTAGTCAAAGTTCTACTTCTGCGCCTATGCACATTGTCCCAAGTTTATTCCCGGTCCTGTTATACATATACGAGCATGTCCCTCTAGTTTCAGGATAGGAATGCTGCACTTGACACAATATCTCGCCTAGGTCACATCAGCTCTACGATCTCGCTCGCGGCTACGATCCTAGTTTACCTTCTACTGTGGAGGTAAGCATGATTTCATCGAAGCTCGCGCGCACACGCATCATTCATTCTCATTCATCACTCACATTCACTCTCATCTCTCATCACTCATCCCTCATCTCTTCATCTCTCATCATTCACTCTCGCATTCATGATGTCAGACACATAATATGATATAGCCGCTGTGTGACGTCTACGTTTACAGGAGTTTGCGGTCGCCGCGGACCATACTGCTGCTCAACCTCTGCCTCAGCCTGTTTCTCGCCACCTTCTCGTTTCTCGTGGGCATCGACAAAGTTAGCAATCAGGTAAACCTGGGTGCGGGTGGGTGCTAATTAAAAAATACTCCCTGAGTTGAATGAATGATTCTTTCTCGCGTGTCGCGAGCCGCGACCCAAACGGTTTAAAGGAAGGGTCCGTGCATTAGCGCTCTGTAACACACTGACAGCGGGTCATATTTCCCCCTGGAATAATATTTGGCTTGCTTTGCACCGCGTATTGTCGCATGACGATGTGTCCTCGAAACATAATATGATCAAACTGGCGATATCACCCACTCACACACACACACACACACACACACACACACACGCGCGCGCGCGCGCGCACATATATATACAAGTCAACATAAAGTCAGTAATTATCAAGCACTCTTTTGTTGCTATGAACAATAGCTACATGGTTTCCCGATTCACTAACTAC
>NW_014577447.1:64380-70854 GCF_000485595.1 Priapulus caudatus
CTCTCTCTATTCTCTCTCTCTCTCTCTCTCTCTCTCTCTCTCTCTCTCT
Source organism: Priapulus caudatus (assembly GCF_000485595.1). NCBI lineage: Eukaryota > Metazoa > Priapulida > Priapulimorpha > Priapulimorphida > Priapulidae > Priapulus > Priapulus caudatus. The sequence continues at coordinate 64,430 of NW_014577447.1, forward strand.
CTCTCTCTCTCTGACCATCATGCTAGCGGCTAGCGGTCAGGAACCCCGGCCCCTGGTCAACGTCCTAGAGGTCATTCAAGCAGCTGCAGATATCGACAAACCTAGTCACTAATTTCTACACTATGCGCATAGGTGGCGCTCGTAAAGGCAGCAGTATACTGCTGTCACAGGACCATCTGTTGTGGGCGTAGGCAACAGCTACGACCGTACTCACGCACGCACGCGCGCACGAGCGCACGCACGCGCTCACGGACACATGCACGCACGTACGCACACACAAGCGCGCAGGCCCACCCGCACGTGCTCGCGCATGAACGTACGCACGCGCTCGCGAACACACGCACGTTCGCACACACGTAGGCCCGCACGCTCGTACGCCCGCCCGCCCGCACAAACGCACGTACGTACGCACGCACGCGCGCATGCGCCTCACGCACACGCGGGCACATATATCCCATCACGTGATAAGTGACGTAAATTTCGAGATGGCTTCGTCGACATTTCTAATCTAATGGTGTATTTCAGCTGATGACGTCAGCGCTATCGATAGTACACATCTATTTCACGTGGTCGCACTCTCGCTGTCGCCCGCCGTGCGTCATGCACCGCGTACCAACTCTGTCGCATCCGTATGAATTAATTATGAGATCATCCACGACGTTTAAATGTGATAAATATTATAAATGATCATACAGCGTGCGCAAGAATCGTCACCGGCCCGTTATCACGTGATCATCGGCGCTAATTTGCATATTCCCTTATGTCGGGTTCCCGTTATGTCAGTGCACTGCTGCCATTTGATATTTTATAAGACAGATATACGTAAAGCTGCCTGTAGATATGATATAACATACATATTATATGTATACTGCTGCTTATACATATGCTATAATACACATACATGTACTACGTCTTATAGATATTCTATAATACACATATATCTACTAGTGTCCATCGATATTCTATAACACACATATATCTACTGCTGCATATTATATAGATTACTTCTGCAAATAAATAATGAAAAATGCTTTTATCTTGTCTCAAAACTCAAAAAAACGTTGCTTCGTGGAGGAAAAGGTCGTTCGATTTTCCGCCGTTAGACGATGAAAAATAAACTCGGTATTTTTCGCGGAAGAACAGTCTATTTTTAACGGTTGAGTCGTGTGTGCGTGCGTGCGTGCGTTCGCGTGTGTGTGTGTGTGTGTGCGTGCGTGCGTGCGTGTGTGTGTGTGTGTGTTGTGTTGTGTTGTGTTGTGTTGTGTTGTGTTGTGTTGTGTTGTGTTGTGTGTGTTGTGTTGTATTGTGTTGTGTTGTGTTGTGTTGTGTTGTGTTGTGTTGTGTTGTGTTGTGTTGTGTTGTGTTGTGTTGTGTTGTGTTGTGTTGTGTTGTGCTGTGCTGTGTTATGTTGTGCTGTGCTGTGTTGTGTTGTGGTATGTTGTGTTGTGTTGTCTTGTGTTGTGTTGTGTTGCGTTTTGTTGTGTTGTGTTGTGTTTTGTTGTGTTGTGTTGTGTTGTGTTGTGTTGTGTTGTATTGTGTTGTGTTGTGTTGGCTTGTGTTGTGTTGTGTTGTGTTGTGTTGTGTTGTGTTGTGTTGTGTTGTGTTGTGTTGTGTTGTGTTGTATTGTTTTATTGCCATGCGTGTGTGCGTGCGCTTGTGTGTGCAAGGGAGGGGGTTGTCTGTGCATGTATGGGGCGGAGGGTATTGTTGCGCGCGTACATGTGTGCGTGCGTGTGCGTGCATGCGTGGGTGTGCGCGTGTGCGTGTGCGCGTGCGTGTGCGTGTGCGCATGGAAATCATTAAAATTGACATTTTAGTTTGCATCTCCCACGCGATTAATATGTTTATAATTCGCAAATTACTCGCTCATTCCGAATACGGCTTACATTACGAGCTAATCGGGGCGAGCATTTGCGGAGCAATTTACGAACGAGAACATTTTCGTCGTTAATTTTACTGAATTTTCTTATAGGTCCTTATAAGCACTATATTTAACTACCTATCAAAAAATTTCATACATGATTGGGACTGTTTTATTTTTGTTAAAAATGCGTGTCTGTGTGTTATTTTAGGTATTCCTGGTGTTATAGTGGCCATCTCGCTTGCAGCCACGCGCACCGAAGGCTACGGCAGCGACACCTATTGCTGGCTAACCAATCAGAATATGCTCATGTTAGCTTTTGTAATTCCGGTCGGGACTGTGGTGTGCGTGAGTAACTGTAGTTTGCATATTATTTACGTAATCTCTTTTGCAGCTTCGATGATTTTTTATTATAACTCATTCGATCGCAGTGATTTAACGTTAAGTTTTACACGTATAACCTTTTGCTACCTTCTTATATATATTTCTTGTCTGTGACCCTTTAGGCAAACATTGTATTGCTCGCCCTTGTTTTCCGAGCAATGTTTCATTCTCAAGCCGTGAGGAGGAAAACAAACAGAGAGCGGGTCGGGTAAGAAAACAACTCTTTAAGAAAATCGTTAAAAAATATAAATACACACTTACATTCACACATAAACAAACGAATTAATGAATATATATAATATATTGAATCTACTAAGATAACTAATTGCGGATATCATCTTTTGCATCTTAAAGGCTTCTTCGTTCGTTTTACAACCGCCATCAATGGCGATGATCTCTATCGTCATCAGGTTAACGCGATCGTTGCTGTTTCAGAACGACGTTGCGGAGTCTGTGCGTGTTGGTGCCTCTTCTCGGTGTGACGTGGATATTTGGATTTCTACAGTCAATCGATTACCTGAGCGAAGTCTCGCAATATTTATTCGTAATTCTAAATTCAATTCAGGTATATAACAGGCTCGGGTGTTGTCCAACTAGGCACACACACGCGCGCGTACACACGCATGCACGCACGCACGCACGCACGCACGCACGCACGCGCGCACACACACACACACACACACACACACACACACACACACACACACACACACACACACACACACATATATATATATACTGAGAAAAATCTGGTTTATAATTAAAACCACTTCCCTTGTGCGTTGTAGCATTATGAGGTTAAACCAGTCAAGGCGCTGTTAGAGGACGTGATTAGTATATTTGAGGCCTATTTAAGGGTGGCATATAAAAATGACCACCGCTAACAATCCCGCCCGCTAAATAAATAACAGCAAAGGTCTAGCAGATAAAGGTGTTCGGACAATAGACACGTGACGCTATAACCACGTCACTAGCCTCCGCTGTTTTAAGTATAGTTAAAGTCTCGTTATTAAAGTCTAGTCCGGCACAACACTCTTCAGCAACGCTTGCGGAGTTTAAATTCATGATATCTCGACACTCACAATCAATTGCTAACAGTTAACAGCATTGGCTCACCATATCATCCTGTAACCAAATTAGGTTTCCCTAGGATCCAATGGCTCATCCATGGGATCAATTACACGGAATATTTCATTGAATACTGAGGCCACTGTTAGTACTGGTAATAGAATTAGTATTTGCTTTTCAGGGACTGTTCATATTCGTGTTTCACTGCCTGCTCGACGCGCGCGTCCGTGAGGCGGCGACGCGGCGCTGGCGACAGCGGTCGACGTTGATAATGGCCAGACAAGATGTCAGCGCCCAGACCACCAACAGTCGCATGTCGCGCACGTTCCACGCACTGAGAAGTGTGAGTTCGATGTGGATAGTAGATAAATCAATACTCGATCGGTGCGAATCTTAGAAAAATTCGTGTTCGCGAAGTGACGGTGCACGATTTCTTATATTCTGAAAGGTTCATAATTATACGCTGAATGGTCAGTGATTCGAGTCCCGAATTGCTCACTGTTAAATACTGGTTCATTTTATCCGAGTTGCAACAGTAGGCACCTGAAGTGCAAATGTGTTTAGAACACCGGTGTTCGGCTGGCGTAAAAGCGAGTAGCTTAGCTGGGCGAAACCTAGCAGAGAAGCCAAAATAATGCGGGTGCAATGTAATAGTCCTATGGTCCACGAATAGAACGAAATAGGTCGTTAAATCGCGATCGTAACTGATGGACAATCTTTACAGTCGTGTTTATGCTATGCTGGTTTTTAGGCTAGCTCTCCAGCTAACTCTGCTTGAGGTATAGCATGTTATCATCATAAAACGTACGCAGTCATATACGCCTATGCGTATGCAATATAAATGTACATTTTATTAATAATTCTCTGTGGTAATAATGCTCTTATTTTTAATGCATTATTGATTCGAATGCACTAATGCAATTTCAGCTAACTACGACTTCAAGTCGCATTTCGCAAACGTCCAGGAATTCTGGTGAGTAGGAACAAACACACAAATTTATTTATATTATACGTTTTAAGCGCAATTTGTCGAGAAACCTACATCTTCATCTCTATTCGTACAATGCAAAGCCATTGCTCATAGTTATTTTTAAACGTGTTTTATAGCTTGCGTAGTAACTTCTATTAAATCTTATTAAGCTACGCAATTAACCAACTAAGCGTCGAGATTTTCTCTACGCGATTCCGAAAACAAATTGTACGAAAAGCGGTAAAATTGTTGCGCAATTTCCCGTCATTATATGATTTTAATTTTTTCCACGCCTGCATGATGTAGCTTTCACGCCGATGCTTAAAAGTCAGACTTCAGAACAAAAGTCTAATGTCCAGTCGCCGGGGACGGATCGCAAGACAGAGACATCAATCTAAGGAAGGAGACATTGTATTGTATTGTGTTGTGCTGTGTTGTGTTGTGTTGTGTTGTTGTGTTGTGTTGTATTGTGTTGTGTTGTGTTGTGTTGTGTTGTGTTGTGTTGTGTTGTGTTGTGTTGTGTTGTGTTGTGCTGTGCTGTGTTATGTTGTGCTGTGCTGTGTTGTGTTGTGGTATGTTGTGTTGTGTTGTCTTGTGTTGTGTTGTGTTGCGTTTTGTTGTGTTGTGTTGTGTTTTGTTGTGTTGTGTTGTGTTGTGTTGTGTTGTGTTGTGTTGTATTGTGTTGCGTTTTGTTGTGTTGTGTTGTGTTTTGTTGTGTTGTGTTGTGTTGTGTTGTGTTGTGTTGTGTTGTATTGTGTTGTGTTGTGTTGGCTTGTGTTGTGTTGTGTTGTGTTGTGTTGTGTTGTGTTGTGTTGTGTTGTGTTGTGTTGTGTTGTGTTGTGTTGTGTTGTGTTGTATTGTTTTATTGCCATGCGTGTGTGCGTGCGCTTGTGTGTGCAAGGGAGGGGGTTGTCTGTGCATGTATGGGGCGGAGGGTATTGTTGCGCGCGTACATGTGTGCGTGCGTGTGCGTGCATGCGTGGGTGTGCGCGTGTGCGTGTGCGCGTGCGTGTGCGTGTGCGCATGGAAATCATTAAAATTGACATTTTAGTTTGCATCTCCCACGCGATTAATATGTTTATAATTCGCAAATTACTCGCTCATTCCGAATACGGCTTACATTACGAGCTAATCGGGGCGAGCATTTGCGGAGCAATTTACGAACGAGAACATTTTCGTCGTTAATTTTACTGAATTTTCTTATAGGTCCTTATAAGCACTATATTTAACTACCTATCAAAAAATTTCATACATGATTGGGACTGTTTTATTTTTGTTAAAAATGCGTGTCTGTGTGTTATTTTAGGTATTCCTGGTGTTATAGTGGCCATCTCGCTTGCAGCCACGCGCACCGAAGGCTACGGCAGCGACACCTATTGCTGGCTAACCAATCAGAATATGCTCATGTTAGCTTTTGTAATTCCGGTCGGGACTGTGGTGTGCGTGAGTAACTGTAGTTTGCATATTATTTACGTAATCTCTTTTGCAGCTTCGATGATTTTTTATTATAACTCATTCGATCGCAGTGATTTAACGTTAAGTTTTACACGTATAACCTTTTGCTACCTTCTTATATATATTTCTTGTCTGTGACCCTTTAGGCAAACATTGTATTGCTCGCCCTTGTTTTCCGAGCAATGTTTCATTCTCAAGCCGTGAGGAGGAAAACAAACAGAGAGCGGGTCGGGTAAGAAAACAACTCTTTAAGAAAATCGTTAAAAAATATAAATACACACTTACATTCACACATAAACAAACGAATTAATGAATATATATAATATATTGAATCTACTAAGATAACTAATTGCGGATATCATCTTTTGCATCTTAAAGGCTTTTTCGTTCGTTTTACAACCGCCATCAATGGCGATGATCTCTATCGTCATCAGGCTAACGCGATCGTTGCTGTTTCAGAACGACGTTGCGGAGTCTGTGCGTGTTGGTGCCTCTTCTCGGTGTGACGTGGATATTTGGATTTCTACAGTCAATCGATTACCTGAGCGAAGTCTCGCAATATTTATTCGTAATTCTAAATTCAATTCAGGTATATAACAGGCTCGGGTGTTGTCCAACTAGGCACACACACGCGCGCGTACACACGCATGCACGCACGCACGCACGCACGCACGCACGCACGCGCGC
>NW_014577447.1:73403-80617 GCF_000485595.1 Priapulus caudatus
ATGTGATGTGATGTGATGTGATGTGATGTGATGTGATGTGATGTGATGTGATGTGATGTGATGCGATGCGATGCGATGCGATGTGATGTGTACATGTGATGTGTAGATGTGATGTGATGTGATGTGATGTGATGTGATGTGATGTGATGTGATGTGACGTGACGTGACGTGACGTGACGTGACGTGACGTGACGTGACGTGACGTGACATGACGTGACGTGACGTGACGTGACGTGATGTGATGTGATAGGATATGTTATGATATGATATGATATAACATGATATAATATAATATAATATAATTATTGAAATCATGAATGTGTCATAATATTTGGCGTGTAACTGTTACGGATATTTGTCATGATAAATGTAAATATAAACGTAAATAATATAATATAATATAATATAATTATTTCTTTCATGAATGTGTCATAATATTTGGCGTGTAACTGTTACGGATATTTGTCATGATAAATGTAAATATAAACGTAAATAGGTTCATTTATGTTTTTGCTTTTATTACTTCCTCTCACTCCGTATCTTATGAATGTCGTAAGCGAGAATTCCATTATTCTACACCTTACATAAGAAGCCTAAAATAATTACTGAACGACTGACATTGCCTATAACGACGTGCGATTATTTTTTTCTCAAATTTCCTTCTCGCCTTTACGAGAAATCAAAAACTGCCGTGGCCTCAGTCACGCCATGATTGTGACAGCTCGTTTTCTCACCGCTACGTACGATAGCGCCACCCACAGCATCTATCACTGTCCTGCTACTTTCAACCATCGAACTTTTATTCGCCCACCCCCACCCCCGCTACGCGTGCTCGGTCGCACCAGCGCTTAGATATCCTGAGGATGCAACCCAGTGCGAACGTTTCCTGCTCAGGTTTCCGGCTGCACGCTGCGGCTGTGCGTCAAAACGTGGGGCTTGAGAGTGGGGCGAGTATCCTCGCATAACCCCCAGCTTACGTCTGCACCGCCTCCCACCATCTACTCCGACATACCTGCTCTCCGCCTTCTCCCCTTCTCGCTCCTTTCGCCGCGCGAAGGTAACGATGCGGAGTCACGAAGCTGCTCCGAGGCTATAGATGTTGTTGGAGGGTGTATATATACTGAATGAGAAGAATATAGACCGTGAGGATGAGGTACGCAGCAGTGTTGCTAGGAGCGGTACTGTCGTGTGTTGTGCTTCATTTCGCCGCTGCGATGGTGCATCTTGGAGGAGAGGCTGGATTGCCAGAAGGTAAGCTCTCCGCTTATAAACAGCTTTATTATAGTAACGTGCGCGATGGGCAGGTCTGGACCGTTGCTACGTGACGCAGATCAACTGCACTGCCGTGTGTGGGTACGACGAGTTTATCATTCGGCAACAGTGAGGTATAAAGCTATAGATTAAGAATGTTATTTATTATGTTAATGTGTTATATTGACATTGCATGTCATCCGATTACGATTGCGGTCCTTTTCTGTTCGGATATTTGTCTACAATAGGTTTCTGCAGTTCGTAAAGCAATGACGCTTATATATGCGCGTGCGTATCTATATCCATCTGTGTACTCAATATGTAACGTTATGGCGCTTATATTATATTATGCACCTGTGTTTTATATATGTGTCAATATGGGGCTTGTATTTGCCAGAAGGTGCTATAGAATATTTATATAGATATATTTATATATATAGATATATATATAGATAGATTTAATAGATATATTTGCGTGTGTTATAGAAGTTTCAATATTGTGCTTATGTATGCACCTGTGTATTCAATATATAACAATATGACGCTTATATATGCACTTGTGTGTTATATTTGTGTCAATATGGCGCGTACAATTATATGCACTTGTGTGTCCTGTATGTGGCAGCGTCTCTTTTTAACACGATCATTTACCGAGCAGATCAGTGTAAGGATGGAATGACGGTTTACAGCAATAACGTGAATAACATTGATGGATCGAGGAATATATATCTAAACAGAAGAACAGACCGAGCCTGCTGGCGTATTTCTGCACGTACTGGACAGGTATAGGCTGGTATGGGTGCGTAGGTGCGTGCGTGCGTGCGTGCGAACGTGTGTGCGTGCCTGCATGCGCGCGTGCGTACGTGGCCATGTGTTTGTGCTGTGCGTGCGTGTTCGTCCATGCGTGCGTGTATACGATTTTGCACCTACGTATGTGTGTGCGTGCGTGTATACGAGTGCGCACCCACGACATACGTGCGTGTGTGTGTGTGTGTGTGTGTGTGTGTGTGTGTGTGTGTGTAGTGTGTGTGTGTGTGTGTGTGTGTGTGTGTGTGTGTGTGTGTATACGCGTGCGTGTTCGTGTGCACATGCGTATTACTGTATAGTAAAAATGCACGAGCAAAGAATTCCGTATAACCGACACATTACGAATTTTCCCCCTGACAGGTTATTAAGTTGGTCTTCAATTGGTTTCATCTCGACCCTTGCCACAAGGGAAACAGGACGTGCTGGTGCGAATACCTCAATGTTCACGATGGGGGTCAGGAGTCTAGCCCTCTGCTCGCGTAAGCTCGCTCTTACTTAACTTCACTGTGTCATGGGATCCATTCGGTTCTGATAATATTCTAGAAGCCATTATCTGTCCAAATTCCTAGTCATGATTGTACGAGGAAAACTCCTATCTAGTGGTTTCCTGTTGCTTTCACCAGTAGCGATGAGCCAATTTAGATATGTGATGCTATCCTTTGCTTCTTAGCCGGGGTAAAGGCCTATATGGGCCTAGCAGAACTGAAATGTAACAAGAGCTTAGCCTTAAACGTGAAATGAGTTCATAATAACAAGAGATTATAACCACTTAATACGCTTTACTAGTATCATATTTCCCTATAAGAGGTTTATATGCTCTTGAAATTCATTATTCAACTAATTTCTCTACTTCGTTATTTTGTTTCAGTCAGCTATGCGGCGGCGGTGCGATCGCCGATATTGTGTCGCTGACCGATCACGTATATTTGCGATTTTTTTCCTTCTTACGGCCGTCAACTACGGGCGTGATCTTTAACATCACCTACTCGTTCATTCAACCAACGCACACAAGGGGTAAGGGCGAGGCTGAAATAACAAAAACTATAAACTATACGATAAAAAATATGTTTATGTCAATTCTCGCTTCTCTCGTAAAATAACGTTACGTAACTCATTCGACTTCCGCTTCCGCGAACAAACCTACCGTACATCAATTATTCCTCAGTGATACAGAAGCTGACGGTCTGCGACGATGACAATGGCTACGCATCTTGTGAAACCGGTTTCATCCGGATCGCCAGGCTCCACTATGGCCAGAAACTCAATGACGGCCGATCTTGCAATGACATCGCGATGACTTACTCACGTAAGCGCGCACGCGCGTACAGCGCATGCACGGCGCTATTCTGGCAAGAAAATGTTGCCTTCGTCGTGGCGCAACACTTACATATAGGATAAAGGATTCCTTGTATTTCATACTGGAGTACGAGTGTTTATTAATTTGTGATCCGATCTGAGTAGCCATGTATATGCTTCCTAGGGAAAAGTGGATGCAATGTTGATGATTGTGTCCCGTAGAAAGATAAATATGTATAGTATAAATCATGTATGATCAAGAGCTAATAATACATAAAGAGGTATTATTATGTACTCTTGATATTATGTATGCGATTTATTATAATAACTGTTCAACGTCATCAAACAGCGGTTGCTTAATTAAACCAAACACTCAAACTCGAAAGGGAAAGCTCGACTGTGAGTAGTAAAGTGTGTTATCATGAACACATCTGCATGCATTCAGACATGTCATACTTAGACCATACTCAGATTCTACAGTATATTTATGTCGTCATGATGGTATTAATGAGCATTAATCGGTAACTACAGCTGCCGACACCAGGTGTCGCGGGCCGGATATCGACGTCAGACTACGTCAGCTACGAGACACGTGTAGGTACGAGCGCGTGTGTCGCATCATGGTGAACAGTACTCAGCTGGGAGAGATCGAGTGTCCGTCCGTAGCAAGCTATATCTCCTGGAGACCCTACGTGGTGATAGAGTATTATTGCAGTGAGTCGAGAGCGATTCTAAATCATATTTGTTGATACAAATAAATAAATAAACAAATAAATAATTAATGAATTAATTGATTGATTGATTAATTAATTAATTAATTTAATAAAGAAATAGTCGTTGTGTGGCATATGTAACATATTGTGTGGGCGGGGGCGCGTTATAATTGTTTAAGTAAGACATGTTTATTATTGAATATTTTAGCGATGATTGCTTATCTACACGTGCTCTATATTTTGAGTAGCAATCCTCTACTCATTAAATTTAACTTGGGATTTGCAGGGCGTGTAAGAACTCAGTATTAACACATTGCCAAATTAAGACCTTGTCGTGACAATCTGTAGTTTCATAATATTTTGCGTTTAATAATTCAAAAGCAAGCCGAAGCAGCCACGACACGTAGTATTACATCTAATGTAACGTCCCGTGAGGGTAATCTGGCAGCTATTCAGCCAGTATTATATCAGTGCAGTCAACGCGTTATGGCAAAAGTTCTAGAGGGCTTCCACGTTTCAGGCGCGGCAAGTTGGTGTCAAAACAAGGTGGATCACCATGGAACGAAATGGGCGTTAAAGCCTGCCGGCTCGATGGACCGACAGCCATGCCCGTATATGGCCGAAGGTAATACTTCAGCTGACGCGTAATGAGAACACGAAATTCCCAGCTTAATTCAACGATCTATATAGCGGTAAAACTAAGTAATGCTGGATCAGAATTCTATATTCACTCTTGGCTATGCTAGGTTAGGGTGTGATATTTCGTCTCATATATACAACGTTATGGGATGTCGTTTCGTGTCGAGTCGCAACACGCCCCACATTTATTTTAAAATTTACATTGCGCTAACTGCGCTATACCTAACGATGAGAAGAGGTACGATTGTCTCTTAAGCTGTGAACGTCGCCTTGCGAACAGGATCTGCGCGGCGGAAATGCATCGCCGACGACGACGGCGACGGCCGATGGTGGTCGCCGGACTACTCCGCCTGCGTGCGACGTCAGTTCAAGACGCTGAGCGAGAACACGGTGACGCTGATCGACAGCGGCAGCGCCTACGTCGCCAGCGACGTGCTCGAGGAGACGCTGACGCTGTCCGAGATTGATCTGAAACTCAGCGGCGACCTGGTCGCCATCACGAAAGCCATGTCGGCAATGTTGGACTATTGGCGGAGCAACAATCTTCGACCGAGTGAGGTGAGTGTGAGGGGAGCGTACACTGCATCGCCATGTTATCATGCATTCGATGGCGCGTAGGGATACGGTTTTCTGGGTCTATATTGATAAAATTAGCTACACATACCTATATAGCTATATGATATAGGGGCATAGCTAACTCTTTTGACATGTCATTATTATGACCGTGAAAGTACATGCCGCGACATCGGACAGGAGGGCTGGTAATTATGCAAATCATATGTTATATTTAAATTATATACTATATTTACGAGTAAAGTTGTATTTTTTTATCCGTGGTTGTATGCTTGTGTTTTGCAAATTATAGGATTTCATCACAATTACTAGCAACCTGCTGCAGGAAGAAAACGCAAAGCTGTTCCATAACCTAGAAGAGGTAAGTGCATTAATCTGTGCATAAATGACTGAAATATTGCGACGTTTTTGTTATTTACTTACTTCGGCAGTTTCGCATGACGCATTACGCATTATTACGCATGTCGACGACAAACGTGGTGCCATAGACAGCTAATCCACATGATTAATGTTGACTGTCAAAGTAGTGTCAAAATGTCCCACATTCACTCACTCACTCACTCACTCACTCACTCACTCACTCACTCACTCACTCACTTCACTCAGCTCACTCACTCACTCACTCACTCACTCACTCATCCTCACTCGCTGACCCACGTCACTAGCACTCACTCACTCACTCACTCACTCACTCACTCACTCACCCACCCACTCACCCACCCACCTACCCACTCGCTCACTCACTTACTAGATTAGATGATGTAAACCTGAATAATAGACATACGTGTTTACTGGATGCTATATCTGTGATACAGTTAGGTGAAGGAACGTCTAAATTATTGATGGCAGTCGGAGAGTATAGCCGTTCCTTGGTTAATTCACTGGCACCCGGTGAACAGTCGCTGACCACATCATCGAACATCGGTAGGTTGTAAGCTAATACTCTCTTACCAAACTACAGAATGAGATTGAGAGGTCATGCCATGTATGATAACGTTTTTAGCACCACGGAACGATAATAACGTATGGTACCAACGTAACACCGGGAGTAAAAGTAAGTAAGTAAGTAAAAACTTTATTTAACGACGGTAAAACATGTTAGGTACTGTACAGACACAATAAATTGGCGCGGACCTATCTTTCACATGGCCGTCTCGAAGTGAGATGCTTTTTTAAAAGAGTAGATGCATTATGTCACTGTGAATAATATCACTTGTAACCTCTAACCGTTGTAATCTTTATATACCATGACTTATCCTGCGTGTAATGTATTGCCACTAAGTATTTCATTCGCAATAACGTAACTATATAGTACTATAGGAAACTAATAGTTACTAATGGTACTATAGTAAACTAATAGTAACTAATAGTAACTAATAGTAACTAGTAAAATTAATAGCGAAATCAAATCAAATCAAGAGTGTATAATAATTAATAGATTCGATTATTATACACTCCTGATAAAACTAATGATAACAAAAGTAATAACGTGTACTAATATTATAATAGTGACGTGAAATGTTGTGTCAATGTTAACAGTCGTACACGCTGAGGTGCAGAGCAGTGATCAGCTACACGGCTACATCTTCCCGGCTAACAGTGGTGATACTACAAGCAGCTATGAGCGTAAAGACAACGTGCCATCGTGGTTGGCAGACGCCGGCACCAACGTCAATCTGACCGCCGAAACGCTGCGGCTCTACGCAGACGGTAAAATGCGACTCTCTGCATGTGCTCATCATTCATTCATTATTTATTATCGTCATATTCATGTTCATACTATGTTATTATATTCATACTCATGACTAATTATTCACAGGACATACATACATACAAGCAAACACACACACATACACACATGCGCACACGCACGCACACACACACACACACACACACACACACACACACACACACACACACACACACACACACACA
>NW_014577447.1:80627-81961 GCF_000485595.1 Priapulus caudatus
CACACACACACACACACACACACACACACACACACACACACACACACACACACACCATACAGACACGCACGCACGCACGCACCAACGCACGCACGCACGCACGCACGCACGCACGCACGCACACAACTACGTCAGTCTGATTTATAATTATACCCTCTTCCCTTGCGCACTGTAGCATTATCAGAGTAAACCAGTCAGGGCGCTGTTAGAGGACGTGATTAGTATATTTGATGCGTTTTTAAGAGTGGCTTTTAAAAATGAATGACATAAGCGCGACTGCGCCGCCGTGTACAATGACAGCCAACGTAAAAAGCTAACCGCTTTCTCTGACCAAAGGTCATGAATACTGGCTAGCGGCTGCTAAACCGTGATGCTTAATACTTGTTACCCTGCCAAATTATACTTGTACGCTGTATAGAAACGCTGTTCCTCTAAAGTTTTTCATTACTCTGTACAACAATTATAATCTTGCGCTGAAATTTATCGTCTACTGCTCCTGACTTTGAATTCCTTTGTACTCGCAGGGCAAACTGGTATAAAAATATTCAGCGTTTTTTATAAAAACGTTCAAGATATCGTTAATCAATGGTAGGTATTAATTAAGTATACAGCACGCGAAGCTGTTATTGTAAAAATACTACTACTATTAATAGAATTAATTCAAAGATAATATATAATATCAAGTATATATATGTATAATAAAAATATTATTTAATTAAAATAATTACTAAAAGTTTTGAGGGTCTAATTAATTAAGTGTTTAGATATGAGAATAAATATCGTGTTGTGTTCCCAGGGAAACCGATCGTCTCGTTAATTCGCTGGTAACCGAGGTTAGCGTGGAGTCAGTAGGCGGGAAAACTTCCCCTTCTCAAACGCTGAAACCTCCAGTGAGACTAACCTTCCAGCATCAGTACGAGTGGGTAAGATACGGACCTAACGACGACAGGGCACTCAGAATGGTGCATTTAATGATTGCCTCTCACCATTTGACGTTGTTCTATTTTGGACACTGTTTTGATGCTGTTTTTATTTATTTTATTGTCATCAAAGTATATAAAAATATATACATACAGTATAACACATAAGTGTAAAATACATAATATTATATAATAATTGTTCGTCAGTGAAGCATTTAGAATTTACTCTATTAATGAAACAAGGGAACTCCATTGAACGCACCGTATATTTGACACAGGACAATACAAGCAAGCCAGAGTGCTGTTTCTGGGACTTTAATTTACCGTGAGTATCTATCTATCTATCTGTCTATCTATCTATCTATTTATCTATCTATCTATCTATCTATCTATCTATCTATCTATCTATCTATC
>NW_014577447.1:82065-98295 GCF_000485595.1 Priapulus caudatus
TCTTTTCTTTTATTCCTCTCTCTCTCTCTCACTCATTTCATTTCTATTTTATCACCCTTTCTCTCTCTCTCTTTCTCTCTCTCTTTCTCTCTCTCTCATCTCTCTCATCTCTATGAATCCTAAGTATTACTTATACGCTAATTAGATCTTATCTATCTCAATTTATTTCTTACTACAGGAAATCTGTATAACCAGCAATTGATTTAACCAACATACGCGACTTCATTACCATGAATTAAAAAAAAAAGATATGACGCTAAATTCAACACAGATAACTTCGAGCTAAGAAGGCTTCTTGTATTATAAAGAAATACGTAGCAATGAACTACCTGTACCTCACGCTGCTCGATCGAAGTAGGGAAGGGCAAAGCGCGGATAGAAACAGACTGACGCATAGGTTGATGAGCAAGATGGCGCATGGTCCAGAACCGAAACGTTCTACAAATTAATAACACAGTCTAAGATCTCATATCATTTATTACCTATGCATACCTATCTATCCTTACGACCCTCAATCGAATTACTAAAAAAGTCGGTACATAAAAAATACGTTCAGAGAATAAAAAAAAGGCTAGTTAAGGCAGAAATAAATGTTTTTCTCGCATTGCAAATTAGTGTCGCGAAAAATTACGCCAAGCAGGCATTGGCTCACGCCTATTAACGTATGTAATTTTATTATTTACATCATCGTGTGTAGTATAATTGAAGTTATAGCTACCTCCCAAGGCACCATATGTTACGATAGATTAGAAGACGGGCAGATGTGTCGGAGGATGGACATTCGAGGTCAGATACTAGATCAAGAAGCGAAAGTTCCGCTGCCTGCAAACAAACGCCAAACCGTTCGCTGCCAGTGGGAAATGACAACGTCTGGTGGATCCGATGCTGTGCGTGAGAACACATTAGGGAGGAGAGGTTTATAGATTTCTCAAGGCTATCGGAAATCGTACGCGTATTTTGGGGAGTGCGATGCTCGAGTGGGTAGGAACGGCACAAAGTTTGTGCAGGGTGAGGTCAGCAGCTGGCAATCGTCTGCGTAGAGAGAGAGAGAGAGAGAGGAAGAGAGAGCAGGACTGTAGCTAAATAATCATACCTGGAGGAACAAGCCACGCGCGCTTGCGTTCTGGACAGTTGACCGCGTGGGCAGCTCGTCGTTGCCGCTGCCAAAGCCTGAGAGAGCAAAAGACCCAAAAAGCCCCTCCCGCCAGCTACGGCCATGCATTCATGACTTTGTTGACATTATACGCCAGTAGTTAGTAAATACTCAGAAGTAGTTAGATATGAATTTTTTTTACCCCAATGACGTCATCATTTTGGTAATTCTAAAGCATAAAATATATATCACAGCCCTCCAGGCGGTAGATTATATGGTGTATGCGCGTGTTTAGTATCTGCTAATAAACGTCATATTTTGTTGCAATTATATACTTAAAATTGACAGGGCATAGTCTGTACTAGAGTTCCGTAAAGAATTTTACACACCTTGCCTCCCTATAATAGGAGAGCGCCCAATTTGCTCAACATCTCGATTCCGTACATTTTCAGTGCCGTTGGTCGGCGCTAGTGTCGTACATAGAAAGTAGTATATGATGCGAAACGAAATATATTCAAACCTAATTTTGTTAAAATTACACACACGTAGTGAGCACATAATCAGACGTATAGTTATATACAAAAATTGTTGATCCCGATGACTTACTTATAAGGCGAAAAATTTTTCAAATCTTCTCAAAACTTGCGATAGATTATAGGGTCAGACGTCTCTCTGCGCGTACCTACCATCTGCTATAGGAGATCTGATTATGTACATACTCAAGAATAGGTTTCTTTAAAAGATTTCAGACACATTGCCTGCTTTATATAATAAGAAGAGCCCAATCCTCTCACCATCCACGATTCCCAGCAACGCCGAACAAGATCATGTACATTTTCTGTAGTCGTTGGTCACCGCTGGTGTCACGCAGGAGAATCAGTGTAGGATTCTCAACGAATTATGTTCATAATATATAAAACACTAACCGCAAAATGGTCCCTACGATGCACGTAATAAAATGTTTAACTACACGTAAATGCAGCTACCGACCTACAACATACACGAAAACTACGCGTTATTTCATACCATATAATTAATAAACTAGATATACAATTCATATATTATTGTTTCTTGTGTTTTATAACGACGGTGGATCGGTATAACATCGTATATTAATCGATAATACAATGTGCGTGCCGATTGCATTTGTAGGTCGCTTGTACGGTGATAGCCGTCCTCCTACATTACCTGTATTTGGTCGTGTTCTGTGCTATGCTGGCGTCTGGCGTTCACCTCTACATCATCATCAACAGCATCACGCAGCAGACGATGCGCATAGTCCACTACTTGGTCATAGCATCGTGGGGTGAGTCGTAGCTGCTAGTAAATGATGTCATGATAGACGTACACGCACGTAGTCATGCACGTAAGCGCGCACACATGCACACGCACGCACGCACATAACCTCTACCAACACACGCACATATGTACGCGCACACGCACACACGCGCGCACGCACACACGCAAACACACACACACACACACACACACACACATGCACACGCACGCACGCACATAACCTGTACCCACACACGCACATATGCGCGCGCACACGCACACACGCGCGCACGCACACATGCAAACACACACACACACACACACATGCACGCGCACACGCACGTACGCGCGCACGCACCCACGCACGCACAAGAATCATTTAGAATTTGTGCCCTGTTTTTTTTATTTTGTAGTTACACCTGTTGTCATAGTGACAATCTCGCTCGCGGCTACCCAGTCGGAAGGCTACGGCAGCGCTACCTACTGCTGGCTCTCTATTCACAACATGCTCATCCTGGCGTTTATTATCCCAGTTGGAGTTGTGGTGTGCGTGAGTATCTGCAAATGTTTTCGTGTTAGCGATGTGTGCCGTAATGGACTACCCTCTTTTAGCTAGGCCAAATATGATGGCTTCTTCGATAAAACATGCACCAATGTCTCATTCGCCCTCGTTCAAGCGTTCTCTCTCTCTCTCTCCCCCTCTCTCTTTCTCGCTCTCTCTCTCACTCTCGCGATCTCTCTTAGCCTCTCTCGCTCTTCCGCCATCGTTGCTCACCGTCATTCTTTATCTCTGGCTTCCTCTCTCTCTCTCGCCTTCTCGCTCTCTCTCTCCCTCTCGCCTCCCTCTCGCTCTCCCTTCCTCCTTCCCTCTCGCCTTTCTCTTCCCATGCATCTTGGCTTTCTCACATACACACTCTCAGTCTCTCTTTCTCTATCTTACTTTTTCGAAATAAGAGGACGGACGGATACAATAAGTACTTTCATTAGGCATAACACAAACTAAGCTTAACAGTCATTGTTTATGTAAAAGATTTGACCTCGTTGGCCCACATACGTTTTAAATGTTTTAACTAAATGTTTTAAACGCAGGTCAACGTTTTGCTGCTGGTTCTTGTATTCCGCACTATGTTTCAATCGCGATCCGTGCAAAAGAAATCCAACGTAGAGAAAGCTGGGTAAGTTAACTTTAGATATTATCCGGGATTTTTTCTGATACTAAACGCGTCATCGTCTTTTTGACTGGGATTCGATTGTCTCAGTAAAGATTTAGATTATGCGTAGTTCGGGATTTGAGGCAAGACGACTTGATTTCGCATCACTTAGATCTTGCTAGACTCATTCAGACACTAGAAAACAAAATACCGCGACAATAACTGTGACAGCGATAAGGTTGGATCACCACCGTGTTGTTACTCTTGATAGCGTGGGCCTGTGAACGTCGACGTGCTCTCTCTGCTTACATCGTTGTGTGCTGCTTATGTTGGCTTGCTGCCTTACAGGACAGCGTTACGCAGCCTGTGTGTGCTGATTCCTCTCCTCGGACTGACATGGACTTTCGGATTTTTTGCAATCTACGATACAACTCTCGTGTTTCAATATTTATTTGCAATTTTCGGCTCTGTGCAGGTACGCAACTGATACGGTCCGTGTTATCTTAGTATGTTTCCGCTTTGCAGGACAGCCACGATAGGCTATTTAGTTGTCATTTTGAATTAGCTCAACATGGGACGCAATAGTAAAAGCGAATACATCGAGAGCATTGCAATTACCAGTATAATTATATACCGCTGACGCAAATTCACCGATTCGGGTTTTCATGCAGGGAGTGTTCATATTTGTGTTCCACTGCGTATTGAACAAGCAAGTCCGCGAGGCTATATCGCAGAGGTGGCGCCAATACCGGACGGTGGCGAGATTTCGACGCGGAACCGATGTACAGCGTACTGGCGTTACGAATCTACGTGGTTCTGAACCCTCAAACGCCGTATGTGTTCTATCCGTAGCGTAGAAATGAGACCGACTACGGCGTGAAATCGCTTTAGTCTCAATTTGAAATTGACAGGGAGAAAGCCACGGTTTTATATTATAAAACACATAATGGAAATTAAATTCAAACGCACGATAGAGTATTCTTTAAAGCATCATTTTATATGTAAACGCAATACTTTCCAACTACGAAATATGTTCGAACACGCATTTCACCTGTTCGATCGTTCCAACGAGTTATGTTGCTATGTTGTGTGAGCGGGCTTTTTACGCGTTTATTTCAGCGCCTGGATTTCAGAAAAACCGTATTGTTGTTATTATTTGACTATTTCAGAGATTTAAGACATCAAATGCGCTTTCGTCCGAATCCGCTGAAACCGGTACGAGTCAAATCTATTTGTGATTTTGCCACGAGTTCATTTTCCTAGTCCGAGAAACTCTCTCCACGCGATGTGCAATACCAGCTCGTTAAATGCCACGCATGAAAACAACCCACCATTTAGCGAAACGTTGAATATTACCTCATGCCCAAATTTGAGTTTTCACCAATCAGATCGCGGCCTGTTACGGCAGGCAGTGCTATTTGACTCGTTCTTTTTCATCGTGTAAAAATAATCACATTCTTCCATCATTCCATCGTACCATCATTTAAGGGTGTAATTATCAACGAGGACAGCGCGGCTTTAGTTAGCATGCTATTTATATATATATTATTTATTTATATTTTTATATTTTTGTTGTTGTTGTTGCTGTTAGTATGTTATTTATGTTAGTTAGCAGTTGTTCCTTTACTATGTTACACCACGCAGACTCCCGCTTCGCTACCACTATGACGGACGCCTCCGCGTCGGAAAACCTACCACCAGTCAAGAAACCGATCGTCGGGAAAGTAGTGAAAGTCGAGTCACCGTTTGCCGTCTCTTACGTGCTTGTCGAGCAGGGTACGCCATATACCACCAGTAGTCTTCCCTCGTTAATCTATTTACGCATTTATTCACACTTATTTTTTAATTATTATGTTTATCGATAAAACAATTTCGCACAACGTAGAAATTCTTGATATTCGTGCGTGGTCTATACAGTCGATACGAACGAGTGTCCGATATACACATAGACATTACATAAGTCATAGATATTACTATATAATTACGTCGCACTGGCTATACACTATATAAACTTAGGAGATAAAATAGAGATATCATTAACTATTCTATATCTTTGAAGTAAACAATACTATGCGAAGAACGTTTTAAATCGCATCGACAATTTGTCACTGAACTAAATAAACCATGCATAACATCTCTGTACTGAGCTGTTACACCTTTCTCAAATTACAGGTTCTACTGCAGGAGACACAAAATCGACGGATGCCAATAGTAAATAGTATGATCGTGGCTGACATTAGGAGGTCAACGAGTATACGCGATGTGACCTTGAGCGCATATGTGTCAGAAGAGTTGCACGGCGGATTATGTATGACCCTTTCGGTCAATATTATATCTATAAAACAGTTTCACACAAGTCATGTAAATCAACAAAATGCGTACGTCAAGGTGAAGAGCCATCGCTGTGTTCAATAATGATATATCCGCGATGCACACATTCGAAATATACGTAATCGATATTTTGAATCGTATTGGTTCGGAAAAATCAAGCGGGGCTACGTGGGCAAATATCGTCGCGAAGTTGATAGTTATATGGTCCTTATAATTATCTTGAACCGATTGAATTCGTGCGGCATAGAGTCAGTGCGACATAGATTTATATGCGTTTTTGAAATACACAGAACTGGTGTATGCCGAACATGTTCACACCAGGTTTACCACTATTGGAATATCCGTTAATGCCGAATAGTTTGGTGTACGTTAACAAAATGTGTATGTCGTATTTGACATAGCCACTTATACAGAACAGTTTGAAACGTTAAGGGTTTAATTCCCCATTGGGCCAATTGAAAACGTATTGCAATCATGTGTCTGTTGCGTCAGCCAATAGGAGACGAGTATTTTGATTAAAGACCCATCTGCGCACGTGCAATCTCGGTTCGACAACCATTCAATTTAAACACCGGTGTAGTTTAATTTATTGTTATTTTAAGTGTTATCAGGCTTTTAACAAGCTATCTTTGTATCTTAACAAGTTTCTACGTACTGTCCACTGTCCTCTATTTTAAATGTCGCAACCGAATTTCACGTATATCATAGAACAAATAACAGCGTTATACCATATTTTACTACATAGAATAGTATATCTGAGATATCCTCTTAAAGAAATCTATTCAGGATAGCGTTGAAAAACGATATATAATATTATCATACATTGTATGCATAAATTCTTATATACATTATATTATTGACTATGAATGTTATACTGTGTAATACTATGTAAACTATAGTATACACGTAAAATATTAAACAGTCAGCATATTATAGATTTTACATTCATAATTTTGTTTTACATGTCTATGTATAGACCTATATAATTATCTCTCTCTATATAATATATATATATATAATAGATTTCATTTTCTGCTAATGATATCTTATTAAAACGTGTCATGTTTTTTCAATACCTTGTAAAATAGGGTCGTAAATCGTAAGAAATCTTTATTTTAATTTCTACTGATTTATAAATATTTATATATATATAACAGGTACCTTTCTAGACGTGAAAAGCTTAGAGCGATTTTGCAAACAAAGCGTAACAACGCTCACTTCAAAATATGCTTGATCACAAAAAATACAAAAAATGCGTGTTTTGAACAATATTTAGCAAAGAGCCTAGTTAGTTCTGTCGTTTCAAGTAGAATCTTTTATTCGTATCGGTTGGCAAGCATAAACTAACTACCACATACACGAAACATTGTAATAATAACCAGAATTTAGAAGTACTACTGCTTGCCTTTCTTTCTACGAGCCTTACCCTATTAATTATAAAGCTGATGGATTCCAGTTATATTTCCTGCCTGGCTAACTAGTGTGTACATGTGAGTAGGTTTTACATCAGAGTACTCACGTTGTGGCACAGTCAATTGAAACACCAGACGAACATCAAAGGTGTTAGCAACGTCAAGTGAGGTCGGTGGTGTTCCGCACTGCGCCACGCGCTTCCCTGGATCCTGGGTGGATATCAGCGTTTACTTATCTCACTGCAGCTTGAGCCGAGTCGTCTGTTGTCGTCGCTGCTTCATCCGGGTTACTCTGTTGTCGCTCTACTCTTGTCGCTTTCACCGACGTATCTTCCGCTTCATTTTCGCTCAACGACGGTTGCGGCAGTCGCGTCTGTCCATTACTGCGCGCCGTGCGTTCTGCCTCCGGCGCAGCATCGCTTCCACTTCCGGCACGAAAACGCGAATCACCGAGAGAGTCCGCCTCGTCGACGTCGGTCGTCGGCACAGGCGACGAGACGCACCCGTCATCGCCGACGTCCTCCCGTCGACGGCTCCGTCCGGCCGCGCGTCGGCGCGGAGGAACTACTTTCTGGCCGCGGACGGGCACAACTCGCACTTGCGGAGCGGGTGGATTACTACCACTGCGGCTCGCCGTCGAGTAGGTGTCGTGCGCCCCCTGGCGGACGATGTCGTAAGCCGACAGGACTGAGACCGTGTATCGCGACTCTTCGTCGTCACTGCTCTCCTCGCGGTTGACGTGGTAGGCGAGCGGGAGCTCTCTATCTCGCTCTCGTACGACCGCTGCTGCGACCTCCCTGGCCTGCGTGGCGCGTGGGGAAACAGACCGAGTTCGGATCATCGTTGTAGAGTCTCCTGCTAGCGTCACTCCACGCCACCCCGCCTCTTCTGCGCATGCGGCTATCTCAGAAGCTTCTTCATGAGTAGAGACGCGTGGACGCGCGTGCGCACGCGCACTGTCGCCTTCATCGGCAAACGCAGCGACGTCTGGATGTGAGTGATTAACGGAAATGAAGGCGGGGTTGGTATAGTCGACCATCCTTGCATCGCGCGTCGCGAGTGAGGCCGGAGAGAGGGTTGACCACTGCAGACCCATGGCATTGGCATACGACGGAGGCGACGAGCGCTGCGATATCGCGTCGCTGTCATCGGCCAGTGCGTCCGTGAGGTCGCCGCCACCAGAGTCTCCTGTTGAAGGCGTAAACACGCGATGTTAATCATCGTCAACAATGCTACCACCGCCTCCACCGCTGTTACATTGCAAAGCGTCATCGCCAACACTGCTACCACCGCCGCCACCGGTGTTACATTGCAAAGCGTTATCGTCAACACTGCTACCACCGCCGCCACCGTTGTTACATTGCAAAGCGTCATCGTCAAAACTGCTATCACTGCCGCCATCGTTGTTACATTGCAAAACGTCATCAGCACTGCTACCACCGCCGCCATCAGTGTTACATGGCAAAGCGTCATCGTCAACACTGCTACCACAGCCGCCATCAGTGTTACATGGCAAAGCGTCATCGTCAACACTGCTACCACCGTATGAACTTAATATTGGTAGGCGGTCTTAGTCTGCTATGGCAAAGCATCAATGCACTATTCCGTATGTGTGCGAGAGCATAGCTCGTGACGGCGTGGGGAGGGTTTGCTTGTGTATGGCGTGTGTTTGTGTGTGTGTGTGTGTGTGCGGTGTGCGCTGTCGCGTGCCGCGTGCGCATGCGTGTGCGGGTCGCGTGTACGCGTGTACGCGTGTACGCGTTACGCGTGTACGCGTGTACGCTGTACGCGCGCGGCGCGCGGTGTGTGTTGTGTTGTTGTTTGTGCGTGTTGGTGTGTGTTGCCGTGCCGCGTCGTCGCGTGTGCTGTGTGCGTGTGCGTGTACGCGCGCTGCGCGTGTGTGTGTGTGTGTTGTGTAGTGTGTGTTGTGTGTGTGTGTGTGTATGTGGCGTGTGCGTCGTACGTGTGCGTGTAGCGTGTGTGTGTGTGATGTATCCCTGCGGTGTGCGGACGTGTGCGTGCACGTGTGCGTGTGCGTGTGCGTGTGCGTGTGCGTGTGCGTGTGCGTGTGCGTGTGCGTGTGCGTGTGCGTGAGCGTGCGCGCGCGTGTGTGCGTGTGCATGTGCGTGCGCGCGCGTGTGTGCATGTATATATTCCACTGTGCTAGCACTGAAGCCGACTATACTCACCGGCATGTTGTGACATGGAGGACTGCCGTGATAGACTGCTGATGCTTCCGACACGGGAACCCTGTCTTCTTATCAGTGCGTTAATGGTAACGACTACTAAAGCCACACCAGCTAGAGCACCTATTAGGCCGATCAGCATGAGGTACACAGATGAGTCGATGGATGTGCTATCATCTGTGAGTGTTTTAGCACTGCTCGGCGCCCCTACGTGTATCGTAAAAGCAATGCTAAGGATAAATAGTTGGTACACGTTGCGTATGTTAGACAAATAATACGTGTGCATATTGATATTATCAGGAGTAAGATAATATAGGATCTTACCTTATTATATTACCTTATTATATTACCTTCCTATATTATCTTACTCCTGATATTATGGCACTAAATACAACTAACTACAACACACAGAGGTGTGCGATACCAACATGTGGACACGCGCGCACGCACGCGTCTCTAGGTGTAAATTATCGAGTACATACATGATGTACATATGGCTGCGGACTCGTCTGATAGATCCCCGCAGTGATCATGGCCGTCACACAGCAAACTTACGCTGATGTAGCGATTAGTTTCCGTGCAACGAAACGTTTTTTCTTCTGCAATAGAATGAAGAAACGCGATCGTTTGTAGCAATAACTCAATTCATCTAGCTGGGTAATTCTATAGGTATAGCACATACATAAAATTGCGTAAAAATGCATTTATTTATTTATTTAGTTAGTTAGTTAGTTATTAATTTATTAATTTATTTAGTTACTTATTTATTCATTTATTTATTAGTTTATTTATAAATTATTTTTCTATCTATATATACCTCTGAACAGGGAGAACTCTGCGTACGTGATATCAAACGTGTCGACAACATTGAGCTTGGTGCGCAATCGCACGTAGAACATGTTGCTTGTAAAGCCCGATTCTGGAAGCTCAGCTATCTCTGACCGTCGGCCCGTTAGTTTTGTCAGCAGCGGTGCTTCGGAGTAGTTACCGCTGCGTACTTCCAGTAACGGTCTCTCCACGTCTAACGGAGATTTAATAATTACTATATTTCGCGGCAAATAAAACGCCCGGTGCGTTAGACGCACCCACGGTTCTAGAAGGTAATAATATGAAAAAATGTTTGACTGCATATGGGCTGCTGCACTAACATGTATATGTTGCAGCATAAACGTGGCTGCACTCTTTATTTTTTTTTAACGTTTATCTCTCAAATTACCCTGTATTTCATAAGCTGCATGCGAGTTCATCAGCATCAGTTAATATATAATGTACCCTACTCCGCTGATGTATATGAAATTATATTATCCAATATCATACGCTTTGCCATGTTTTTAAACATGTGCATGGATAACGATGCACCTAATTATGTTAACAATGCAGTTAATCACGCACCTCACCGTGTTAACAATACAGTTAACCATGGAGCTAAACATGTTAGCAATGCATTTAAGCGTGCTGGCGATACAGTTAGTCATGTTAACGATACAGTTAACTATGCATTCAACCATGTTAACAATACACTTAACCATGTTAACGATACAGTTAACTATGCATTCACCATTGTTCAATACCTTAACCATGTAACGATACTGAGTTCTAACTATGTATTCCAAAATGTTAAAGCGTACAGTTAACCATGTGTAATTTCAGTTAACCACGGTTAACCAGTGTAAATACACGTTTAAAACCAGTTTGTTAGAACAGAGCTAACAATAAAGCTGTCACCACGGTGTTAAAACGCGCGCGTTAGGCTATGACCAGTGGACTACCTGATAAAGTGATAGACAATGCATGGGGTTCATCGACATATATTGTCTAAATATAATGTGGCTTAGTTATTTAACGGAGTATTAGTCTTTAAAGTCTAGCGCATTCATTGCATTTAGACAATGAATGAAAGCTTAGTCACTAGGATCTGAGAATCACGTAGCAATCACCGTCTGGTCTTGCGACGAAAAAGAATCACTGATTTTGCAGTAAGAGAAATGGTGATGGTTTCCATCGTGTGAACTATCGACGGAGCAGTCGAAGTAGCCGACCTTTGCCCCACTACCGTCACCGCCGTCGTGCCAGATGTCCTCCCCACAGATTTAATTGAATCTTGACACACACCTGATGTGTAACAGTAGTTACCTGTTAGAGTGTTAAGCGATGCTGAGTTAGAACGATGTTAATAAAGAACGAGTTTCTGATAGGTGCACATCTGATAGTGCACAAGCTAATAAATACGGTGCCATAGAACAAGACCACAATACGCGGTTTAGCATGTTGGCAAAACTATAAAGTTCCGAGACCAAGCAAATAATTTCAAGAAACACATTTACGCGACGCAAACTGCAATTCATTTAAGCAACATGTATCGCGTTTGTCAATAGCAGTAAACAAGTTGCAAAGCACTATAATAGAGCACTCGGGGACACAGACCTCCGCCAAGTGCCTGTTCTTCAATGTGATTTTTTTAATATTAATTAATTAAGTGACCAAATTAACTAATTAATTTTAATATATTAATTGGATCCGGATACCACAATTATCATTCTAATGTTACCATTTCTGACCTTCGTGGAAATTTTTTAAAATTAACTAGTTAATTAATATTGGATCCGACACACCAATGTAATAATTTTCTGAGTTACCATTTTGCCTATTCGAATTTATTCATAATGACGATGAATGAATTAATTGGTCGGCTCACCACCAAAATTATCAATTTCTAAGTTAGCCCATTATCTGAGTATCTCGAAATTTGACTTGTTTTTTTTTTTTTTTGACAATACGTTCATAACATTTTCAGTTGCTTAACGTATGATCAGGCTGGTTCGGCGCGGCGGGCGGAGTGCGGCCATCAGCATCAGCGGGTACACAAACCCACAAACCAACACTCAAACACACACCGGTGAAAACATAACCTCCGCCAAACCCCCTGGCGGAAGTAATTATCGAAGCAAATACAAGTTTCCTAAACGGAAATAGGTGGCAGCACTAGCGCCCTCCACCACCTCCCCCCATCATCGAGATTTCGTGTGCCCCCCCACCACCACCACCAATTTCCGTTTTGCAACTTGCTGTTTGCTTGCGTACTTGTGTTTGCGTACATGCGTACATGCCTGCTTGCGTGCTTGTGTTTTGTTCATATGGGCCACCGTAGATATAGGCCCTACGCGTTTATACCCCGTACAGACTCCAAATTTGATATGGTAACAATGGCCACATTTTTGCAGTGTGTACACGTCATCCCGCTCCGCAAATGAAGGAGGGCCAGGCCCGCTTCGAAGCGGGCTAACTTGGAGCGTACCGAGTTAGCCCGCTTTGATCGAACGTGTCTGTACGCAATGTGGGGCCAGGTGCGCGTCCCTCCACGCGAAGATTTTGCAATACGCACGCGCATAGCCTTATTTAGGTCACATAAAAGTACAGTAGCTGTCTGTCGAGTGACGTAACAGGGTAAACTGCGCACGCACAGTCAATCCGTGCCAACTTAGCCCGCTTCAGAGTGTTGTGTCTGTACGCTACGATTTGGCGCGCGCAAGGCGCGCGCCAGTTTAATACCATATCAAATTTTGCAGTCTGTACGGGCTAGGGGGTATTAGAGTGTTATAACGAGTTAAAACAAGTTAGAACGAGCTTCCGCTGAATAGTTTGACATCTGTGATATTTCACCACCAGGGAACTCTTACAAAAAACACGTTTTGCAGTAAATTAATTAATTACCTTAATAAACTGGTTGCAATAACTACATATCACAAAAAGCAAGTTTTAAAAGCAAGTTTTAAAAGCAAGTTTTAAAAGCAAGCAGTGATGGCATGGACTTACTTGTCTGTGGTTTCTCCACCCATAAATTATCTGAAAGATAAACATCGAACATACAGAATAACGTATTCGTACCGAAA
This sequence comes from Priapulus caudatus, assembly GCF_000485595.1. Lineage (NCBI taxonomy): Eukaryota > Metazoa > Priapulida > Priapulimorpha > Priapulimorphida > Priapulidae > Priapulus > Priapulus caudatus. Next base: position 95,407 of record NW_014577447.1, read on the forward strand.
GTAATACACACATCGGACACAATCAGAATGACTATAAGAGGTAAATTAGTGAGATATCATACTGACGTCTTAAAAAAAACAGGTAGGTTGATAACGTCGGTGTTGATATATATACACACACACACACACCAGCACCACCACGACACGACACAGCACCAGACACAGCCACGCAACACACACACACACACACACGCGCACACATACAACAACTACAATAACAATAACAGCAGAAACGCACACACACAATACACGCATACACATACAAGCACACACGAATGCACGCACGCACGCACACGCACATGCACATGCACACACACACAAGCACGCACGCACGCACGCGCGCACACACACACACACACACACACACACACACACACACACATACACACTATCGCGCGCGCACACACACGCACGTGTGCACGCACACACACGTAGGCCTATATACATGACAATGAAATTCGATCATCATCCGTGACGACGTTCACGTGTGAACATCGACGATACTCACCATCTGCGAAGCTATACGTCGCCTTAAACCCTCTCCAGCCGACGATGTTGTTGCTATAGTAGACGAGCTGGGCAGGACTCTGCACCTGCATGGGAGGGGGACGGAACCACTGCCCCGTGTACACTCCCGCGACATGCACGGCCGCTCCATAAGCACCGTACATCTAAAACATGGCCGACTCGGCATCACTATGACCGCCTGACACCATGACGACTTTGTCGACAATCACGCGTAGTTAGTCATCTTCCGACGCCCGACGCGAACGTAGTTATAGGTATCTTTGAGTCGGCAACAGGTTGGAGTGACCAAAGAGAAATGACAATATGCTTACGTGCATGACCAACATACAGTGCCGGATTAACCATTAAGCAGACTAAGCACGTGCTTAGGGCACCAGGGCCAAAGGGGGCACCACAAAGTTTGGAAAAGGGTGAAAAGAAAAAAAAACGAATAAAGATGTGTACTTCCTAGGTGTACCACAAGGGGCCCCCAACAATACAGTAGAATACAAGGGGCCCCTAATGCCACCCAACAAGGTGCTAATTCCCAATTATCAGAAAGTGAAAGGTACTCAAAGACTTGTCAGACACTCATTGATGCTTATCCAGATGACATAAACAACACTTTGTCTACAGAGCTTCAGCGGTTCCATTCATACGTTCTTCATAAGTTTAAAACAACTAAGAAAACATCTTTCACTCACATGGAACTTTACAACACAATTACAGAAGACAAACTAGAGAGTGCCTTTCAAAATGTTGAAATTGCCTTAAGAATATTTTTAACATTAATGGTCACCAACTGCACAACAGAGAGGTCTTTCTCACAACTGAAACGTGTAAAAAAAACAAATAGATTGACTCGTAGTCAGAATGAAGGTGTACATGCATGTACGCTCAAAAGTGCCTCAAATACCATCTCCGGCTATCTACATTTAAAAAATTTCTGGGGGAGGACTTCCATACCCCCCGCCTGTTTATCACCACCCTCCTTGAAATCCTACATAAATTTTTGTACTGCTGCAACCTGCATTGTATATCTGGTCAGACAGGTCAACAACTAAAATAGACTGGGTCAGTGTGGAAAGGAGGGGGGCAGCAAGATTGGTCAGTGCTTAGGGCACCAGTGAGCCTTAATCCGCCCCTGCCAACATAGATCAGATCATCAGATATGTGCGTGGGTGCATATAGCATCAGGCGTAAATAAAATTAGATTATGAATAGATTATGAATTAAAAATATGAATATGAATATGAATATTAAATATTAAATTATGCATTATGAATTGTGAATGATAGATTATGAATAGATTATGAATAATAATAATAATGATAGATAATCTATTAATTATTATTCACTCCTGATAGTATATAGTGATCACAGCTAATTACCTGTCGTGTCCGTACGTACGTTTGCAGTTGTTTGCCCAAGTCAGAATTAGGTAAAACGTATCACTATCGGATTTAAACGAATTAATTATCCACTCGACGGCCAACCGAGCGTGCGTGCGTGCGTGCGTGCGTGCGTGCGTGCGTGATTGAGAGAGCAAACACGTACGATAATGTGGGTGTCGGGAGCGACGTCAAAATCGTCAAATATCAGCCGCACAGAGCTGTCCGGTTGCCGGTTAGTGAAAATGTACGTCGCGTAATTTCGGTTGGCCGTGTCGTTCGGGAAGGCAGGCGATGAGATGTACCCCGTCTCTCCAGTCTCTCCCCTTTCACTATGCAGCTCTACGTAAAGAAAACATCGCTAATAAATGTATACGTACAGTTGCTACATCTGGTCAATAAATCGAAAGTAAATGCACTACATATTTTGCGTTTAACTCGTATTAGAGACGAAGACATATTCGCAGTTCACACCACGTTTAGGAAACTTCTAGCAGCGCAGTTGGACGTTTATCTGCGATGGATTTCTCTTACAAAATGCGCAGGTTTAAAACATAACCACGAAATGGTATTAGGACAGGAGGTTTGGAACATCGCAATAGCGGTACGAAGACGAAATCTCCTCGCAGAAATATCACAGATGTTTAAATGTTTATACCTACGACGTGATATTGTGTATAGACACGTCCTATTCTAGGAGCGTTTCCGCTCACGTGGTAAGTCACTTCGACGTTGTCACCAATCACGTCTATACTGGTATCTTGTGTTACGTTGTTGCAGAACGTTCTCTCCTGGCCTGAACTCGCAGATCGAATCGTGAGCATAGCACAGCTGAGAACAAACGTACACGTTCAGCACCTGATTGGGGGGGGGGGACGAATTAACGTAGAATAAAGATTTACCTCATCGTACGTAGGAATACTATAAATACTAAAGTAGGATTTGAGCAAACAGGCGCACGCACACAGGCACACGGAATATCATATATATA
>NW_014577447.1:98305-126732 GCF_000485595.1 Priapulus caudatus
GTAAGGTAACGTAACTAAATTAAACTTAAACGTAAAGGTAAGTTAGTTAGTACGAACAACGACGGACGACGACGACACACGACGACACGAACGTAATATACTATATATATATATATATATATATATATATATATATATATATATATATATATATATATATATATATATATATATCAGAAGTAGATAATAGGGAATATTCCCTATTCCCTATTATTTATTCCCTAATTCCCTATTATCTACTCCTGATATATATGTATGTATGTATGTGTGTGTGTGTGTGTGTGTGTGTGTGTGTGTGTGTGTGTGTGTGTGTGTGTGCGCGCGCGCGTGTGCGTGTGCGTGTGTGTGTGTGCGTGTGCGTGTGCGTATGCGTGTGCGTATGCGTGTGCGTGCGTGCGTGCGTGCGAGCGAGCGTGTGTGTGTGTCCCTGTTATTATTATTATTAATACCAATCATTACCATTTGTGATGGGTCATCGGGACGCATTCGGGCACGTTTAGACTGAGCGAGAAGCGCACGAGGCAGTTGTCGCACGTTTCCATGGTGACGGAGCACTCGATGCCCTCTGGCGGGGGCTTCTTCATCATGGGGTCGGCGTAGAGATAGTCAGTGCCCGACGCCGCCATCGTCGTCGGCGTTCCACATATGTTCGTCGGCGCTAGCCTGCAGCGCGTCGCCAGCAGCTCAATGTAGAGCAATATCAACAATAGAATGCGGCAACCTACGCGATGGAAGACGACCGATTTTAGTAACAGCTAGAGTGTCACAACGACCGCATCGTTGACGCTGGGCCGGCTTTGGGCTAAACAAGCTACAGTCCAGGGCCCCAGTCTGAAGGGGCCTCTCAAAATCTTAGATTGAATAATAAAAGGCATATTTGAATATATAATAACTATATATTATATATAATACTTATATATAATTATATTATATTATTATATATAATATAAAAGGCAGTTCTTAAGGAGCAACCCTTACCCACCCCCACCTCGCACGGATATTCTATGCGATGCACGATTCTTGCCAAGTTCAGTTGTTACACAGCCTTATTCTCTGTTAACGATTGCCAAATTGGGCCTCGACAGCATCCCATAGCTTAGGGCCTCAACATGTCTAAACACGGTCCTGGGTTGATGCTCCGACGTGCGGCTGGACACGAAGGAATGTGCGTAGTCGGGAATATAGCGTATAACATGTAGTCGATATTTGGGATTTATGCGGCGGCGATATGGGAGTTTTCTCGCTGCTGGCGGCTCCCGTAACTCTGGGCTGATATAGGGCTTGTCATATTTACTTGTGCAAGTGACAATTGTCCTTAGAACGAACCTTGAGAGACGGCACGCGTTTTCGGTACGAATCGCCGATAAAAGCAGCTGACAGGGTCCGGTATATGACCTAATCAGCTATATCGCTATACAAGCACGACCGAACCGATCTGAGAGCACGTGTCGATAAAATCATGGTCGTGCTTGAGTAGGCGATCTATAGCTATGGTTGGAGTTGATGGTACTGCGTGATGGGCCGTGCACAAGAAAATGCCCTCTACTTCGAAACACGTTATACTGCCGATAACAAATTGGTTACTACATCCAGCAAAAGCCATACTGCCACACATGAAAAAAAAACACATTTATAGCAGCCAACTGAGTTTTCTAGCAACGAAATAAAGTGCAGCTACATATAAACAGTACAAGCTGCTAGATGATAGCGATTAAACGCGGTCATTAAACATGGACAAATCTTTAAATAATAAATTTAAATTAATTAAATATTGGTTAATGGACCGATTGGAAAAACAATAATACGTACGTTTGACGTTCATGATCAGCATACAACTACGGCACACGACGTGCGCGCCAGTCACGACTCCGTGGAACTTTGAACAACGTTGGTAATAATAATAATCTCTATGTAATAATCTCTATGTAAGTCGGTGCAACATTTGGCACTACCCTGTACCATGGTAGCGCATAGATAAGAACACATCCAGGGCGCGCTTGTTTTCATTTCACGAGCCGCTTCTAACACGCAAACACTCCTAATAGATAATAATCCGAATGGGCGTCTCTTACCACGCGCAAAAGCTCTCCGAGACTGTCCTTCGTTTATTCTTCGGGTTTTTTTCGATTATTTTGTCAGTTGAATATCTCCCTCTCCCTCCCCCTATCGCTCGCTCTCTCTCTCTATATATATATATCAAGAGTCCATAATAGAAATGGACTTTCTTCTATTATGGACTCTTGATATATATATATATATATGTGTGTGTGTGTGTGTGTGTGTGTGTGTGTGTGTGTGTGTATGTGTGTGTGTGTGTGTGTGTGTTGTGCCGGTATGCGTGTAATTGGATTGCTTGCGTGATGCGCGCGTGTGTGTGTGCGTGTATGCGCGCGCGTGTGTGTGCGTGCATGCGTGTTGTTGTGTGTGTGTGTGTGTATGTGTGTGTGTGTGTGTGTGCATGCGTGCGTGCGTGTGTGTGTGTGTGTGTTTGTGCGTGCGTGTGTTTGTGCGCGCGTGCGTGTTTAATTGTGTTTGTGCTTGTGCGTGTTTCTTACGCGGATTAGGAGACATACATTACTAAAGGCTGTGTATCATATTGCGCATTGTGAGTAGGAATAGCAGAATTTTGCTTATCTATTTTGTTTAGCCATACCAATATTTTGTTTACCAAGTTATATTGAAAAAAAGGCAAAGTATAAACATATATGTGTGCGCGCGTGCGTGCGTGTGTATACATAGTATAAATATCTAAGAGAAAGGATGGAGGCGTTTTTTTTTATACCAATCACAGAACAAGTACCTACAAAGACTGACCCGTTAATTAAATTGTTATTAATTAACATTTTGTTATGTTGATCTAAATAGCGTTAACTGTTTTCGTCGTTGCCTCGCGTGGGCATAACGCCGGTTATAACATGATGTGTAACAGTTGTGTTAGTATTGAAATCATCCTCATCGAATATCAACATAAACGCAGCCCCATATATCTCTCTATAGTTATAACCAATAATAGCATTTATTTGATCACAGTACACAGCTTTGAACGGCCTTGCAGACATGGGTTATGCATGCACTCTCACGTTGTCAGTCATACCAATACAATGTTATCTTTCTGAGCATGAGAGGATAATATCGGCGTACAAATAACAACCTGCCGGCAGCCAAACATTGAAGTACAAATAATAATCCGTCACCTCAATTAATCATAAATTAATAATACAATTTATGATACCATAATCGATTACATCCCTGCTGCGTAAAAACTGGGCTCGTAACTACCAGCGTTTCATATTGAAAACTTGTCTATGTCATACCATGTCAACCATGTCATTGACCTTATTCCCGTGGCAGGTCATGAATAGATCACAGATTATTTCAACGGTTACAAATGCAATTTTTTTTTACTCGGTCATGCGATCAGTTTTACTCGCACTGTAAGGCTTTAACTGTAGCTTAGTTAATTAATAAACTAATAAAAACAATAGCGAATATTACGTAATACTGTTAAGAAACGTTCTCGTTTTTAGCGGTCGTTTTGGTATGATACTCGCTTTTGTTTGAGAATCAATAGCTCCCAATATTTGCGAGCTTCCACACTCATGCCATGCATGCAAATTGCTCTGCATATACACATTAATTTTAAATAACTATATAATCACTCTCTTAACAATAATCATAAGGCTATGGGGTATTAATTCATCCTCACCTTTAAACTTCTTGCAAAAGCTATCCTATATTTAGCATAACTAGGTCGTGTATCACGCCCACTGACCAGTAGTACCTTTACTACTTCTACATGTTATATTAAGCTTTAGGCAGTATGAAGCAAGTAGGATTACATTTAAATGGTGAATCTACCAACATAGATTGCATCATATTGCACACATCAATGCCATTAGGAATAGGAGTAAAGCTTCACTACTGTAGGAATGATTGAGCGACTTATAGCCGAATAGACATAGAGTGAGTATAGTGACAGTGTGGATTGAGTAATCAACACACAGATAGCATGCCAACACCACTTCGCCAGTAGCACAAACCCACCACAGCAGTCCAAACCTAAGCGAGACACTGTCACGCATGCGGCCACACTCCACACAACTCTCACCCAAACATTTCAAACAGACTCGAACAACTGAGCGGACCAAGATGGCTGCCAACAACTGTTTGCGACGAACGACGGCTCCCCGAATCGGCGACGGGACGCCGCGCTTCCCGCGAGCGCGCGCGGCCATCATTCGGAATGACTTAACGAGAGTCAACAGTCGACAGTTTGCTACACGACAGTCGAGGTCACAGCTTGCTGGGCGTCCGTCGAGGTCACAGCTTGCTGGGCGACCGTCGAGGTCACAGCTTGCTGGGCGACCGTCGAGGTCACAGCTTGCTGGGCGACAGTCGAGGTCACAGCTTGCTGGGCGACAGTCGAGGTCACAGCTTGCTGGTCACGACCTCGACATCGCGGCCAAGGTCGGGAAAACCTTCTGGGAAGACGGCGCAGAGCACCTGCTCCAGGCGAGCGCACGGGATGATGGACATCTCACTCTGCAACAATGACGACGACGAAGCAGAGGTATAGTGAGACAACGATGCAGAGAGCATGCAGTCTCGGGATGATTGTCACCCGAGGGGAAAATGACATTAGTCGGGGTTCGGGTTAGGGTTAGGGTTAGGGTTAGGGTTATGGTTAGAGGTTAGGGTTATGGTTACGGTTTGGGTTAGGGTTAGGGTTACGGTTCTGGTTAGGCTTAGGGTTTGGGTTATGGTTATGGTTAGGGTTAAGGTTACGGTTAGGGTTAGAGTTGGAGTTAGAGTTAGAGTTCAGGTATGGGTTAGGGTTACGGTTAGGGTTAGAGTTGGAGTTAGAGTTAGAGTTCAGGTATGGGTTAGGGTTACGGTTAGGGTTAGAGTTGGAGTTAGAGTTAGAGTTCAGGTATGGGTTAGGGTTATGGTTTGGGTTAAGGTTAGGGTTAGGGTTTGGATTAGGGTTACTCCGTGTCTTTGACATAAACAAAAAACACAAAGCTAGTCAACACATTCTAAAGGAAAACTCACAGGTCACTACTCCAAGGTTAAAAAAGATCACCATCAATGTTTCAAACATCATTTCATGCTAAAATCGGTTTTAATTATCCTATGCATACCAATTTTTGCTGTTCGATAGTAATTAGAAGTTAATATATAGTTCAAAACGTTGCAATTGGTATTTATTTTATTTAATTAGCAGTGCCACTGGTCTTGCCCCCTCTCACATTGTTGACCTAGGTGGCACATATATGATCTCTATTTTCCTACACTGCACACCAGGTGCTTATAGGTTTTAAACGTTCAAATGATTATAGATTGTAATCGATGAGCACTATTGCGCAGGCTGTTACTACGTACTCTGACAGTAGCTGGAATATCCTTCAGGTCTTTCTCGTTCTTCTGAGGAATCACGACGCGCATGAAACCCGCCCGGTGTGCAGCCAGTATCTTGTCCCTGATCCCACCAACCTGAAATCCACGACCACCAGTTGACTCACACGTATTGCGCTATCTATCTGTGTAATTGCGGTGGAAAGCCCGTAAGGGCACAAGACGAGGCCCTGCTCACGACAACAGCTACGTTTTCTACTAACGAACCGTCGCTGTCATAATTAATTCTCGGTAGCAAGCATGTGCTCATCACATGGCGAACTTTATGCTAATGCGAGACCTGTTGCACAACCGAAGCTTTGCCTCTCATCAACAACACTTCATATCACCCACAGTTTCCCCGTCATCACTGACTCGCATGAAGCACGTGACTGGCTACCTGCTAGGTACCTTTACCGCCCTCTGCTCTTGGTGCCAGCGTGGGTTTGGCATTAAGTTATCCCTGTAGCTCTGGAAGCTAACACATAGACAAAACCACATCCCCCTTGGTGTCGGCCCGGTGTGTCGTTAACTTCTTTCCAGTACGTCCACGCTGACGGCCGGCAGCTCTAGCTCCCCCGCCGCCGCGCCGCGACTCACCGGCAGTACGAGGCCGTGCAGCGTGATCTCGCCTGTCATGGCGGTGTCTGCGCGCACGCTGCGCCCCGTGAAGAGCGACACGAGCGCGGAGGCGACGGTGACGCCGGCCGACGGGCCGTCCTTGCTGACGGCGCCCGCCGGGAAGTGGATGTGCACGTCGGTCGACTCCAGAAGATCGCTCCCTTGCGCGACCGCGATGCCACACTGCACGACAAAAAACACGCATGCGCGTGCACGAGTCATTGAGGGCTTGTAGAAATAGATTACGAGCATGTGACCACCATCCGCTTGATAAGTGAACAAGCAGATGCAGATTAGCATAGAACAATAGCATGCGCTATGCACTTACTCCCAGTGTACCAAAGCTCAGCTAAATTGACACTAGTGTACCATGTAATTTAGCAGGTGTGACATGATCGCAAGGGAGTTAGGAAAGAAAGGACCAATTGATAGAAAAGGACTCGTGAGAATGCTGTTAATCGCTAAATAACATAATAATAATAATAACTAGAGCACTCGGAGAGTGCAGACCTCCACCAAGGTAGCTCAATTCTCTCACTGTGGAAAATTTTATTAATTAATTAATTAATTAAATAATTAATTGGATCCGGATCACCACTAAAATGTCATCGATTCTAAGTTACCCCATTTCTGACCTATCCTGAAAATTTAATTAATTAATTAATTAATTAATTGGATCCAGATCACCACCAAAATCTAATCAATTCTAAGTTAGCCCATTTCTGACCTATCCTGAAAATTTTATGACAATCCGTCCATAACCTTTTCAGTTAGGCTGTACACAAACAAACAAACACACGCCGGTGAAAACATAACCTCATGCCAACCCCTTGGCGGAGGTAATAATAATAATACTAAACGGCCGCTTTTGGCATTAAATAACAAGCCTCCATAACGACACGACAACAAACGACAACATGGCTAACGGAGCGACGCCGGCGCCCTCTGTTCGCTCACCCCTTCTGCGTGCGAGCGCAGCCAGTTGAGCGCGAGGCGCGCCGACTCCCTCATCACGCTGCCGAGCTGGCCCGTCAGCGTCAGCTTGCCGTCGCCCTCCATGCGCGTCGCCTCGACGTGCATCACTTCACCGCCGACCTCCGTCCACGCGAGGCCCGCAGCGACGCCTGGCTCGTCGAACCTGTCGCGGCTCTCGCGCTCGAACCTCGGCACCTGCGAGAGGGAAGCGAATTAGTAGCCTTTATTATTTATTATCTTATTATTATATATTATTTATTGTTATCTTATATTTATCATTATCTTGTATATTATTATTATCTTATATTCATTTGTTGATTGTTCATACAATTGTTATCTTACATTTGTTTGATATCAGTTTAAGAGCTATTTCAAATTCAAGAGCTCATGTTACCCTGTATGTCCTGTACCGATGAAAATAATGATTACATTACTTTACTTTAGTTTTTAACGTTAGTTATAGCGTTAATTATTCACCCCTAAAATGTCTTCCAGTGCATGTTCGTCTATGACGATTGGCATTTCAGGTGGATCGACCACGTTCTCAGCCAGATGAGCATCCTTCTCATCATCTGTCTCATGATGCACAGCGTCCGTGTCCTGCAGACATAAAACATCTAGTGTTATATTATATTAAGTGCTGGATCCATGGGCTTAAACACCAACTCTCAAACACTGAGCATGCAAAGTGTCTCCCATAATCATCCTGCTGCACTGATGAACAGTTGAAGCATTCCAATGTTCAAACACTCTTGATGCGTTTTGCACCCAGGCGCATCATCCTCTCTCTCTCTCTCTCTCTCTCTCTCTCTCGCTCTCTCTCTCTCTTCCTCCCTCTCTTACCTTATCTGCTCTTTCATGCTTCGAGCTCGCCTCTGCCACCCGCACGGCAACCGCACGACAGATCGCTCCGATCTTACGCTCCAGCTGCCTCACGCCAGCCTCTCGCGTGTATTTCTCAACTGGTGAAAGTACAAGTAACAGGTGGAAAATCCTGAATGCTGATGCAGTCACGACAGGAATGCTTGGACAGTCTCTATAATGTTGTTATTGTAAATGGTATAATATCTCAAATTGTTGCGACTTCAGACAGCTGTGAGAAACTTTACAAATGGGATTACAGCAGCTGCGTAATCATGTCTTATATTGCTGCAGTGCATCTCCATTGAATATCATCGTATTTGGTACTTACTGGTGCATTTGATGCTGTCTTCTAAAATCTGCAGCTGCTCGCTGGTCAGACCATGAGCTGCCAACTGTTTTGGAATCAGGTGGCGGATAGCTATGTGGAACTTTTCCTCCTGTGGAATGGATGATAGTCCAGGTGAAACAGACGGAACATGATCTCATCTTCGTGATGTGTAATAATGGTAACACAATGGCAAAAAATGAAAAAAAAATTGTAAATGTGTTCTTAGAGCCAAACGTAAGCCCAGCTATAATTACAAATAAATCAACTACAACATCATAAAGTTGATCTTAACAGACATATTAACAGATCTGTAATGATGGGCTTATGATAATATGTTTATGTATAATCCATGAAAAATCCATGAAATATGTAATATCTAGACCTGATATACATGAGACAATGAGGTGATACCTGTGATACATGAGACCTGATATATGTGAGACAACGTGAGTACATACCTGTGATGCCTGAGACCTGAGATGCATGAGACAACATGAGTACATACCTGTTACCTGAGACCTGAGATACGTGAGACAACATGAGTACATACCTGTGATGCCTGAGATCCGAGATGCACGAGACAATGTGGACATACCTGAGATGCACGAGACAACTTGATGACATACGTGTGATGCCTGAGACCTGAGATGCGTGAGACAATGTGAGCACATACCTGTGTGTAGCCAGCGACTGGGATGATCTCAACACGATCCCTCAGCGGTGCAGGAATTCCTGCTAGGCTGTTTGCAGTCGCGATGAAGATCACTTGCGAGAGATCAAACGGCACATTCACGTAGCTGAGCAAGGTCAAGGTAAACACGAAGGTTATTCGTGTAAACGCTCTCAGTATTATAATGGCTAGTGAATTTGTTAAGCCGCTGCCTCTGCTTGCAACTGATCCCTTAGGAAATTCTGCATGTATCTAGTATGGCTGGTCCTTAGGGAAATTCTGCATGTATGTAGTGTGGCTGGTCCAGGGGAAATCCTGCATCCATCTAGTGTGGTGGGTCCCTAAGGAAATCCTGCATCCATCTAGTGTGGCTGGTCTTCGGAGGAAATCTGCATCCATCTAGTGTGGCTGGTCTTTGAGGGATATTCTGCATCTATCTAGTAGGACTAATGCTTAGGGAAGTTCTATTTGCTCAGCAAATACGGATGGAAATTTGGGTGAATTCAGTTTTACCCCAGGTTGTCTATGTACAGAAGAGACACAGAAAAGGTCAGTGGAGATTTTATATAATCAAGTTTTACCCCTAATCGTTTATATAGCGAAAACAACCGGTGAACACTGACAGATATTTTACTCAAAAACCAATTTTCATCCCCATCTGTCTGTTTACTTGGACAAGACACCTAGGGAACACTAACGACCAGAGATTTGATGTAATCCAGTTTTACCTGTGCCAAGTCTACCGCCGTTTGTCTATTTGTCTATTTAAAATTAACAATGTATCCCTGAGATGTTTTTCACTGACAAATCTGACAGGATGAGTACTGCAGCAGCAAACAGCTTGCTAGGATAGTAAGCTATAGAATATATGTAGTATAATATATAGCATAGCAAGGTAGGATACTGATCAACGAAGGTGTGATTCTGCTCGGGATCTAGAACTTCCAACAGCGCCGCAGACGGATCGCCGTGGACTCCCCTGGTCTGAAATAGAACCAGTGCGATGGTAACCATAGAGCACTCACACAGTGCGAAGCTTCTAAAACACCATTTGCTGACAATGTTAAAACACCTGCAGTGTGCTGGCAATGCTAAAACACAATCAGACTACCAGCCATGCTAAAAAAACACAAGCAGTCTGTTGGCAATGCTAAAACACAACCAGTTCGAGTCAGTTTGAAATGTTAAAACATGAAAAAACACAACCACTCTGCTGACAATTCTAAAAATACAACCAGTCTTCTGACTGAAGGTAACACTGCATCCGCTGCATAATTGTCGCTCAACAACTAACTGCTCTGCATAGGTAAACAATCCACATTATAATTATTATAATATTAGTATAATAATACATTCTAATATTATACATAACATAAGATATTATCATATTAGTAATAAAATTATACATTCCAATATTATTATACATAATATATGGAAATATTAGTATTATTATTATTATTATTATTATTATTGTTTAATAAAATTAATATTTGTCTCACTAGCTTGTCGATTTCGTCTAGCAGGAACACGGGGTTTCGCGTGCCGGCAGTCTTCAGGCCCTGTATGATGCGGCCTGGCATTGCACCGATGTAGGTGCGCCGATGACCCCTGATGTCTGACTGATCGCACACGCCTCCAAGAGAGATCCTGCGCACGCAAACGCACCTAGTCAACACCCCTCAAGGTCGTGATTGATTTACTTTGCTTTCGCACAATTGCACGTACAATAACGTGCCTTGTATTTTGTCACAGATACAGAGACCCCCCCAACTTATGAACAGGTTCGGTTCCGAGCGGTCGTTCGGAAGTCGATTTGTTCATAAGTCGAACATATGTACGTATGTATACAGTATTGTACGGTAATGTAGTATATGTACATGTGAACATCGAGTAACCTAGAAGTGTAGGTAGTGTAAACATATACGTGAACACATGAGTTGGCGAAAGTCAAAATCAGGGGGGCGATTGTGTCTTTTTATTCACCAATATTGACATTATACACTAATGGTCTTCAGGGCAAATTGTTCGTATCATCGAAAGTTCGTAACTCGAATGTTCACAAGTCGGGGAGTCTCTGTAATGCTCTCGAGCGGTAAAACAATTTACTCTAATGCACAGCTATGCAAAAAAGTAGAGTAAAAAAAAAATAAATTAAGTTAAAATAAGTTTAAATACATTAATAGAAAAAAGGGATGAAAGGAAAACGGTTCATAATTACTGCCGATATAAAACTGTTGAAGATAGTTGGTACATGATACAAACACGATTTTCTAAGTAATACACTGTACCACATCTTTGGTCGACGTCGCAAACATAAGAAGGAATGTGAACTCCTTAACTCTTTTAATGCTACTCAAACTTTTCTGCGATGCAATTGCGATTCGTACACGACCTGATCGAACGCGACACGATGCATCTCCTCATTCTTCGTACCTGTGGAATTCTCTGCCAAGTGTATGGGCAATAGACCGGCCTATGCTCGTCTTTCCAACCCCGGGCGGCCCGACGAAGCAAAGTATGGGACCCTTGAGGCTGTTCTTCAGCTGGCGCACAGCCAAGAACTCGATGACTCTCTTCTTGAGCTTGTCCATGGCATAGTGATCGCAGTCAAGGTCCCTCCTAGAGCGGCCACACAGTTAGCCTTACTACATGTAATATACGTTGCTTGGAACGAGAACTGAGCATCGACCATTTACTTTTTTGTCATTTAATAGTAGAGTACGGATACGACCATCGGCATCAAAGCATCTAAACGACTACATACCACGTAAGCACACCAACGTGTGTCCGTGCACGCGTGCGTCAGTGTATGTATATATTAGTATATACATATACCTTGTGATCGAAGAACGCACTGCTATAGAAAACAGCTGAGCAAACTTTTCATGGCCACATGCACCTAACCTACCTCGCTTGCTCGATATCCAGGGTGTCTTTGGTTAGTTTTGACCAGGGCAACTCCACAAGCAAATCCAGATAGTTCCTATGGAAAGATACACTATTAAGTATGCAACATGACAAACTGAAAAATACAACATAACTTGTAAGTAACAGAACTATTACTCATCTATAATGTAAACATTTCTGTAACACAAACTACAAGAGAGATCTAACACAAGCAATTACAGATTGTTCCACTTTTTAATTGTCTATTATCTACCTTGTCATTGCATAGTCTGGCATGTGAGGTGACATCTTCTCTAAACGCTGCAACAGATAATGCATATATAATAATAATAATAATAATAATAATAATAATAATAATAACAGGGTTTGATTCTACATATTAATATGCGTCTCAATATAAAACTATGACAAAATGTATAAACTTTAAAATAAAATTAGTAGCATTGTTATTCTTCACTCTTTGACAATCCATCACTGTACAAGATAGTATAATAACATGATCATGTGCTAGACATACAAGTATTCTATACATACATTCATGGTAATAGAAAAATAGTATCTCGCCAGTAGTTAAAACAAATGCTTTATCACACGATACCTTCAGTTCATTCATAGCTATTTTGTTCGCCTGGTCTGGCATTTGTGCCTCCCTGTAACAAGCATAAATGATTAATGGAACAAACCTCACATATGTCAAAGGTCCCAAATTGACAATGTCATGCCATACAAACATTCTGACCAGCAATCTACGCAGTACATGCATCGATCATCTGCATCTAGTGACGTAATTAATGCAGGCATATGGTTAACCTTCACATTAGGTAGAAGATCTGTGAGATTAACAGCAGAACTGTCTACAGGTAAGAAACCTAACATAAGATAATCGATGACGAAATGTCTGTATAATTAGCGAAACAGCAAATTAACCCTGCTATAGCGTTTACCTGATCTGTATGACCCTGCCAGTCTCTACCTGATCTGTATAACCCTGTCAACCTATACCTGATCTGTATAACCCTGCTAGCCTCTACCTGATCTGTATAACCCTGCTAGCCTCTACCTGATCTGTATAACCCTGCTAGCCTCTACCTGATCTGTACGTATAACCCTGCTAGCCTCTACCTGATCTGTGTAACCCTGCTAGCGTCTACCTGATCTGTATAACCCTGCCAGCCTCTACCTGATCTTGTTCTCCAAGTCTAGTAACTCGTTGTCTGTGTCCTTGTCATCGTCCAGCATGTCACGTGGTGTTTGAATCATCTTTCCCAGGACTGCAGGCAGCTTCGAGCGTGGTACAATCTGCATTCTATTCTTCTTACTTTTTTGCAACAACCGGAGCCCCTACGGCAATGTGGGAAGGACGAGAGATGTTCTGTTAACAAAGTGCTGCTGCAAATGTAATGTGCAGATTACCCTACAAGGTTAATTACATACAATTTAAAGAACAACTCGTCTACACCATCAACAATCTTACTAGTAAACTAAATATGTA
Source organism: Priapulus caudatus (assembly GCF_000485595.1). Taxonomy (NCBI): domain Eukaryota; kingdom Metazoa; phylum Priapulida; class Priapulimorpha; order Priapulimorphida; family Priapulidae; genus Priapulus; species Priapulus caudatus. Next base: position 111,557 of record NW_014577447.1, read on the forward strand.
CACAGCTTTGACATAGAAATGACTATACACAGTAAAACCTAACATCGCGTAGGTAATAAAACAAAGGTTTTGTCGTATTTCATACGTAGCAATGTGTAACCAATACACACAGATATTGCATGTGCTCTTCTTACTTGGTTTTACGGTTCGCTGTTTGCTTTTCACGCGTACGTACAAATTGTGTACCTCGATCTGCCTAACCAACAATGGTAAGGTCTTCCTCAACCTCTCCTCTAGATCTACGGAATCCAACACTTGAAGCTTCTCTGTGTAGGAAGCCTTTACTATGGATGCACAGATATCAGGCAGGTTCTGAGGAGGCAGTGTCTTCAACAGTTTCTGCAAACATGAAACTCAACAGGTAAATACTAGTGCTGAAACTTAATTTATTACTATAGTACTCAACATTTGCAATGTAAAAACGCTGCTTAACAATTCGCATCTCGTGTTAATCATTGTGATGGTAAGTTACAAGGTTATGAATCATGATATCAATTTAGTTACTAAATATTCACTATAACGTTCACCAATTTCCACTAAAAGCAATAGTATATAGAAACCTTTTTAAAAAAAACTTGCACTAGAAGCCCTTCTAGAAACCCAATGCTAAGAAATATACAGAGTTTTGTTATCACATAAATGAGATAAAATGCATACCTTCAGCTTGACAACTACAGGCAAAGATATGTCATACATGTCAAGTAGTTGTCTGGCCTTTTCCCGCAAGCTCTCAATCAGTTCACCTAGCTCCTTGTTTTCAGCATCAATATCTACACCATAATTGAAATCAAACACATTTTAGAACTGCAATACATATACGTATGAAAACATAACTAAATGCACAATACGGGATAACTCATACATCTAAGGAAGGTAAATGCTTTATTTATAATGACTTAATTATTTCAACATTATATTAAACATTTTATACAATATTTCATTAAAAATACCTGCTTCGTCTAAGGTCAGATTATCCAGTTGTGTTACAGAGCCAACTTTATACGGTGTTGACTGCAGAAGCCTGTCTAACCTGAACCTGTATATGCCAGTTACCAGCAGGGTGTACATGGGCCGGGGCCAATTTGTCCCAGTTACTTGCACAACAACTGCCGCAGTCCCCACAGTGTTGGACTGAATGTTTTCAACCTCTTCATTCTAAAATAACACAATAATTTATACCTACTAATCACACATTATGGCATCAGTTACATATATCCAATTTCATCAATGCTTGAGCATACATAATTTCCCAAATAAAGATCTAGGTAATAGCAAAGAAAAAGACAAGTATTACTCTAATGGATAACATCTATACAATGTTTAACGGCAGAATTATTCACATTCCAGACCTCTGACTCCGAGTGCTCAGGTCTTGTTGGGATAACACCAATCACAGCACTGCTCAGCGTGTTTCGACTAAGCAAGCGACTCTTTACCATGTTCATGCTAAAAATATTAAAGAAATTTTTAAAAACCTGGTAGTGGAAATGTTAAACACCATCTAAGTTAAAGGTGCCTCAATGTCTGCATTACTAACCCAAATCATTTGTAACAAATCACAGTACTACCTAGGGTTCTGCCAGGAATTTCAGAAGACGTCTTTATAGACGGTTGGTGGAGGGGCCGGGAGGAGGTTGTACTGATTGGAATCAATTATGCATCATAAGTAGCCCCAATACAGAAGTAAACCCGATCATTAGGAGAAGTACACATCAAGCTGTTGGGAGTGTCAAAAGTAAACATGGCTAGAAATTAAGGCATGTTAATTAGGCAATTAAGGCATGTCGTGGGATTTATGGGATGATGTAAATTAGTTTCAGCTTTGAAGGCATGTCAGACACGATATGTGGTAAAGGCCTAGGACCAACCCTGCAAAAACATTTTTTGCTGATGCATGACATTGTCATGACTTTACCAATATTTTTTTGGACTGTACAATATGAAAGCACTTATCTAGCACTGTACTAGCTGTGCAGCCGGGGGTCACATTGGGAATTCTACAAAATGTATACAATAGAAGAATAACGTACGTGTTTTGGAATACGGTAACACTCCATTTTAGGAAAGTAATGCATTCCAGAAAAAACATTGGTAATACGAAAATTCCATACAGTGAATCACAATGTCCTATCGACTTTCAGGATATAATTAGTGATACAGAGATATAAACAGTACTACAGAGAAAATATATAGGTAAACCCTGATCTCTGCTCATATAACTCATGAGTGCAACTTCTTATTATAAACTTTTACATTATATTATGTAATTAAGAATGCAAGTACGCATTAGCAAATACACATGCACACATGCAAGTACAAACACATGTATCGATAGACAATTGGCAATTCAGGATAACAATTACTGAGCATGTACATTTAATGATTTAACATCATGTTCCTGGAGTAAATATTGGCGACATGATACTATTGTGAATACATACTTATGATAGCAAAAACTATCAAATATAATGTATCTATTATATATATGATTTGAATTAAAAAGTTAGGTAAGAGCGTATCTTTGTTTCGTATCACAAGTAGTGGTCATAAATTATGTTGCGAAATACCATACGTGGTCATAATTTACGTCATGTAATTAAATAATATATGGGCGAATTTAGGTAAGCCGAAGCATCAAAACGTGAGGTATCACTAAAATGCGCATTTCTTGGAGTTAAACATCACTCCATTCTATATCGTGCGGAACTTCGTTCCAAACACCGGGCATGTGTGTGTAGTGCTATACAAGTTGCGTTGCAGTTATCTGGAATTGAATGTTATCCGATATAGAGTACAGTACTGTACTGTGTTGTATTGTATTGTACTGTACTGTGTTGTATTGTATTGTATTGCATTGTATTGTACTGTTTTGTATTCTCTTCATTATACTGTATAGTATTGTATTACATTGTATTTTATTGTATTGTATTGTATTGTATTGTATTGTATTGTATTGTATCTTATTACATTGTATAATATTGCACTGTATTTTATTATATTGCATTGTACTGTACTGTTTTGTACTGTACTGTTTTGTACTGTACTGTTTTGTACTGTACTGTATTACATTATATTGTATTGTATTGTATTGTATTATATATACAAGTATTGTGTATAGTACAGCAGTACTAGTATATGTAATCGTATTAGGTATAGTGATCGTTATAGTGGTTTGCTCGCGTGCCAATAGTACATACTTGTTTGAACTTCTGACAGAAATCCGCATCGATGCCCCAGGAAGGAGAACATCGTCAGAGACAAGCAACAGCGGTATACGCCGAATGATTCCACTACTGGCCGACATATCACCAGCGACGACTTCTACTCCTACAAAATTGTAAAAGAATGGGTTGTTTAGTATCTGCACAAAACTAAACTGAAGGCTTACGTACTAATACGGAGTATATCATAGATGTCATGTATCCACTGGATAGGGTGCACATTACGATTGGCCGCACCAGAAATACATCAACAGGTCCGCCATCTTAAAGTGAGGAGTGAATCCTGTGCGTATGTACACCACGTATGTAAACAATGTGCAGTTGCACCTTCAACTTTACCAGATGTTTGTTTTGGGCTAATAATAGTAATAAAATAGCGAAAACGTGCCAGTATATGTAATAGCGTGACATTGCTTGTTATGCTGAGGCGCTAATGCGAACCAATCAGGGATTTCGGAGTTTGGTGATCGCTATGCTGGGCGTAGGAAAGTGGACTTTCGCCCATTTCTTTATTATGTTATATTATTTCATATTTAATATATACAATTTTATGCGACGTTTTCTTCAGGCTATTTTCATATGATGTTGTCAACATCATCCATTGTTGATGATTATGACAGAATGTTGATGATTATGACATTCCAGAAAGGTTTGTCATAGCTTGTAATTTATAGCTTATTAATGCCATATGAGGATGATGATTAATGAAGGAGCTTGCGTGCTCTGCTGATCCCTGCGAGAGATGCCATCGGGAGTCTTGCACTCCTGGTAGGGCCACCCAAGACGATAAGGTCCAGGGGAAGGAGCCCGACTAAGAGCAATCTCAACCAAAGTCCCCAACGGCGGATCGGGTGGACAATGTTGTAGACATCAACATCTGAGAAGGCGCACGAGGGCAGCAGCTGATAGAAAGAGTTCCAGGTTGTCGAGATCTTCTTGCCATCGGAATTGGGCGGTCAAGAAGGGTGTGTACGTGCCAGCTGTCGTGCAGCAGCTTGTCCACGATAAACGATTTCATGCATACGGTATCTAAGTTTAAAAGTTTTAATATCTATCTTATACTCAAAGAAAGTCCTTCGGCGATCGGCAAAAGGCGACGGCGACAGGATAGTGAAATCTGGAAGTCCTTAGTTTTGGATCGACACGTTTAGGTGGCAGAGTTTTGACTCAGTCGTCTCGCTCTTGGAATTAGGCGAGAATTTTTTATTTTGTTGGTTTACACATCCGCCGACCCGAATTTTCAAGAAAAACGAAAAAAATAAAAATTGAAAATAGGTTTTTTTTTTATTCCCGCCGACCTTTTCTCTAAGAAATATTAATAAAAAAAATGTAAACTTGCACAAACAGTTTATAATATTAATAAAAGTAAAAATAATCACAAATTGAGTTTTGTTTTCATTTAGTTTTCTTAAAATACTTTTATATCATGTATAACTGTAGTCAGTATAGCACCTGTATTTTGACTTGTTTGATCTGACAAAACGACAATTTTTTTTTTACCATACCGAGTCAACAACCAAAAAAAAAATTCTGTAAACCAACAAAACAAAAAAAGTTGGCCTTAGAACAGGAGAGCGTTTCGGCAGCATTCTCTGTGACTGAGCAGCCCTCTCTAGGAACCGCTCTGCTCACCCTAGAACTAGTAGAAGTAGAACGCTGGTACTGGTAGGAGAAATTTCCCAGCTAGTGTACAAATTTCCCAGCTACAGTTTAGAACTCGGATGGAGTTTAGCACACACGCGAAAACAGATTTACGGGGTCACAAAATATCCTTGATTCGATATAATAATAATTATATTTCAACATTGCACGTGAGACTATGTGTATATATGATACTATATCAGATATTAATTATTATTTGAGTTTACTTGCCAAAGGAACAACATAAATTTTACAGACCTGTGCTGACTCGTGACACAGATGGCGGCACTGTTGAACCGCTTGGCGCGCCACTGAACTGAACTGCGAGACGAGTAAATATTAAAAATCATGAATGTTGGTGAATTACTTACGTTTCAGGTTTGTATTTTTCGATAATGAAAACACATACATGCTAATAGGGATGTTGCTAGTATATGGTGGCGAGATTTGGCGTTAACACTGTGGTATATCTACTGTTTGGCGCACATTACACTTGAAGGTGAAGTTCCAAAGCTTGTTGTAACACTAACCCAACACTAACAGTAACACTACTCACTAGTAGTAGTAACACTAACAGTAACAGTGTCCTACACATCATCACTCATCAGTACACTGTGACTGTTACACTACACTCTACACTACAGCACGTCAGCAGGCACTTGGAACGTTTCAATAATAAAATTATGGCAAATAAACACGTAATGTTTTCACTACCAAAGTCGTAATGTTTCTCTACTCTCTTTCGCCTATTATTACTGATAATTTCCTGTAAATGCCATTCCACCTCTGCAAGACAAGTTGTACACGTACGCCGCACCCACGCTGCTGTGCATAAAAAATTATAAACATAGATAATAGAGCACTGAGCAGGTAGGAAATCTTGATTGCAAAATTCACTCGACGCTCGCTTCGTTTCACACGATCACAGCACAAATACACAATCAACAGTCTCCATTTTGGTATCTTTGCATAGCTAAATGTTCACTTGTTCAAATTATAAAATTGCCATCTATGATCTAGTACTGCCCACTTTAACCAGAGATATCTCGTGAATTCCTGCGGAAACCTCCCACTCCGCCAAAATGTAAATGGGATGAAGTGCTTGTTTATACATGATTAATGGTGGCACATTGCATGCCGGGGTAAGTTGATGCCCTCCTCCGAGCTCCATTTCGATGCCCGCCAAGCCAAGCTAGCATAATGCGCGCAGGCATGACGTCACTCACACGACTATGTTCATTGGCCAAAACAATCGAGTAGTGCAGTTCGGGTGTTTCTGATGATAAACATGCACTTCCTCCCATTTACATTTTGGCAGAGTGGGAGTTTTCTGCAGGAATTCACAAGATTTCTCTAGCTCAAGTAGGCAGTACCAGATGGCAGTTTTATAATTTGAACAAGTGAACATTTAGCTACGCATAGACATCAAAATGGAGACTGTTAGTTGCGTATTTGTGCTGTGATGGTGTGAAACGAAGCGAGCGTCGAGCGAATTTTACGATCATGTGTTCCTACGTCCTCTATATTTTTATTGTTTATGCACAGTGGCGTGCGTGCATTGTATTTGTGTCAGCCCTCCACACTAACGGTTGTCCGATTGCCCGGGACAAGTGAAAGTCTGTGTCGGACAAGTTATTCTCTTGGCTATTTGCCCGATCGGACAACTAAAAAATGTACAGTTGTGTAAAATTCCTAACATCCTTTGAGCCAGGGCGCTATCGCACAACATTTCTCACATTGTATTTTCGACAGTCGCCGGAAAAAAGCAGCCCGCGACACCGTGTCTGTGGCTGTGCACATCGTGGCTGCGTACATGCCTGCTGGCTGGGGCGGCATTGATTGAAGTAGGGGGGGAGGTGCACTGATTGTTTCAGTCGTGTGGGGCATGTTCATTACTGAATATGTAGGGGGGTGGGCACTGCTGGTATGAGAGAGCTACAGCAAAACTTTCCTGGAATTGAGAAAAAAGCTACAATCGGCACGCAAAAATAAACGTGCAAATTTCATTAATTACGATTTTCCATGTATATACTGTAATTATGTAATATGATATGCACTGAACTAAAAATTTACCTAGATTGCTCTAGATTGCAAGTAAATTTTGGACAAGTAAAACCAAAATTTGGACAAGTAAAAATTTCTTCTTGTTGCCCGACAGGACAACCAGATCTGAAAATAAGCGTCGAGGCCTGTGTGTGTTGCAGAGGAGCATTAGAACGGAATTTACAGGAAATTATCACTAGCAATAGGCGAAAAAGAGTAGAGAAAGATTAGGACTTTGGTAGTTTATTTACTATAATTTTATAATTGAAACGTTCCAAGTGCCTGTGGATCATCATGCAATAGCAATACCACTGACCAGCCCAATGCAATGTTGGGGTTTCATAAACCACTGTAGTAAAGGTCATAAAGTTCAAGCACTAGTCATTAGCAAGTCATGAGGTTTGCAGAACACGAGGGAAAATAATTATACATGTTTTTCGGGCTCGTGGATGTGATGATCTGGGATAATAATACTAGATTAATAAAACGGTTATTAACCATTGTGAAATGTACACCAGTGTGAACACTTGAGCTTCGGTCATTTCAATAATGAAATTATGGTAATATGATGAATTGCAGTTGCTACCAAACTCCAAATGTTCATGAATGTATTCTTTATTGCCTAATGATACTATATAAGTGCCGTTTAAATGCTTCTGTACAACACTATATAAATCTGTGCATGCAAGTTGTCAACAAACGCACCGAAAGATATAGAGTACAACAGCAGACCAAATGATCGATATTCGCTATTCGATGTTCGATATTTATGACAGTTCTACATTTTTTATAGCCCGTTAAAGGCGTAAAACGTGCGCCTGACGAAGACGATGATGATGCAAACATTGCTAGGTTTAAATCTAAGAAAAAGGTTTCTGGAGAATCTGGATTTGATCAGAGAAAGGCTGCTGAAAGTGAGCGGGATCGCATTCTTGAACTCGTTGATCAGGAGCCAGAGGTACTGGATCATTATGAGTTCTAGTATGCACATTCGTTTCTGTTTTTCTTATATGACCCAAAAAATAATTGCAACATGTACGAATTAGCCCCGTCTTACTTGTTTTTTTTATCTAGGCGCCACCTATAGATGAATCACAGCTGAAGAAAATGTTGCTAACCTTTGAGAAAAGAGTTGTGAAGAACCAGGAGATGCGAATAAAATTCCAGGATAAACCTGAGAAGTAATTAAAATAGAGGTTTATTATGATAATACAACATTGCTTCATTAACAATTCCATAAGTACATAATTGATACAGATTTATAATGTGTGCTTCGGATAAAGTTATTTTTCCTCAAGTAGAAATAAGGAATGATTGACTGATATTTGACATGCGCACAAATTCTTACGAAGTCCTCATCCTCACATCGCTCTTGTATGCATTACATTTTTGTATTTGTGCTTGTATTTGTGATAAGAGTACTTGTGATTTGCGCTAGGTTCATGGATTCTGAGATCGAGCTGAATGAGATAGTGCAAGAGCTACATGTAGTTGCAACGATGCCGGAATTATATCATATTCTTGTTGAGTTGCATACAGTTCAATCTCTGCTAGGGCTGCTGAGTCATGACAACACGGGTTTGTACCTCTATACTAGATTATACATGGCTGCACATATTATATATCCTCATGGCATTGTGTTTATGCATTGTGTGCTGTTAACCTATATACATACTCCAAACAGCATTCCGGTAATACAATACAGTTGAGTTCAGACATAGCAGTTGTTTTAGGTACACGGGTTAACAAATTTATTTTTATGATTAATATATTGTCGTAATAAGTATTCTTTATGAATGGTATCGTCATGACTATGCTCCTCCATGGGTTTTACACACATGTAACTATACATTTCTTGATAAGTATTACTATTCTTGAATAGGTGCAAGAGTGAGCTTGTTTGATGTGAAGATGTTGTTATTGTTTTGTAATTCTATTTACTTTACTTTTTAATCCAGACATTTCTGTAGCTGTTGTTAGCCTACTACAAGAACTTACTGATACAGAAACTTTGACAGAAAGTGAAGAGGATGTTGAAATTCTCATTGATGCCTTGGTGAGTACAGAATGGATCCTTTGTTACATGTTCTCTTTCCATAGTTGCAGCCTTCATATGGCCTTCTCCAAATTTGTGTGTATGCATGCAAGTAGGCACGTTGTTCATGCATGTGTGTGCGTGCAAGAATGTGTGTGTGTGTGTGTGTGCGTGCGTGCGTGCGTGCGTGCGTGCGTGCATGCTTGTCTGTGCATACATGTATGCATGAATGTGTACACGTGCATGCATGTGTGAATGCATGTGTGTGCATGTATGTGTGCATGCATGTGTGTGCATGCATGTGTGTGCATGCATGTGTGTGCATGCATGTGTGTGCATGCATGTGTGAATGCATGTGTGTGCATGAATGTGTGAGCATGCAAGTGTGTGCATGCGTGCATCTATGTGTGAGGCGCTCAGATATTTTTGCTTGAAGTGCACCGGCAACACCTAATTCATCATTCTGTGGTGTTTATGACAGATGAAGGAGCAGTTGGTTGGCACATTAGTACAGAACATGGAGAGACTCGACGAGACTGTTCCTGAGGAGGCAGAGGGTGTGCACAACACATTAGGTGAGTGATGAGTTAATGTAATCGATGTGAGATACCACGTAAACTCTTAACCCAATATGTTGTATCTGACCTAGCCCACAAAACAACGTCTTTGGATGATGTGGCTAGGTTGGCATTGTCAGACCGGTTTTAGATGTGTTTTTTCATGCGTGCACACCAAACTATCGATTTCGCGGCACTTCGTTGCCAAGCATTGTCTTTTAGAATGAATTGCCGCAATAATGATTGATTAGAACCACCTGTCAGTCATGCAAAGGCAGATAGGTCAATTTCAGCCCATGTAACATGAATGACCTTTGATGACATCCTGTCCATACCATTCTTTCTGAAATATATAGGAGACATGGTACAATATTTGTAGTCAGCATCATTCAACAAACCATTGCAGATGGTTTGTGGCATGGTGTTGCCTCGTTTTTTTGGGTAAAACATTCATAGAATTGTGCCCATGTTTAGCAATCGATGGCAATATTGTTTAACAAATTATTGGCAACATTCATTCAATGGGTTGCCTCGCATCTTGTAAGATGCAGCGTAGTATGATGCATGATTCTTCAGATGCTGGAAGCAGTTTGTTGAAGTGGAGTGTCCTGGGGGCCCAGTGTCAGAAACAAAATTGGTCCTAGCATTAGTCTTAATGTTAACTTTTTCTCACAGACCATTGACAGAAACATGGTAAAATTACAATTTTCTCTCATGCACAGTTCATAGAGGTCCGGTCTTGGACTTAAAATTGAGTAACTTCATTCCTTTTCCTTTACAGCGACTGTAGAGAACCTAGTAGAATACCATCCTGAGTTTGGCACTGAGGCAGCTCAACAGGGCCTCCTTCAGTGGATTCTTAAGCGATTAAAGGTATGTTTGTTTTAAGTTCTGGATGTTTGGTGACATTCAGGTGTTCACAGGCATCTGTTCCCCAGCCATGCTGATTCTAATTCAATCGTATTCATGGTTATGTGTAATATATGGAATTTATTAGCTTTTAAATTGCATAGTTAATATAAATTCATTTGGTTTGAGGTGTGATTGTGTGTGATTTTTTCCACAAACTAAAATTACTTTCAGGCTAAGCTTCCCTTTGACAACAACAAACTGTATGCAAGTGAGATTTTATCCATACTTCTACAAGGAAACAATGGTAGGTTCCTGTTTGACATATATTAGCTGCATAGTTTGTACTTCAGCTCAACTGTAAACCTAGCACGTAACCAATTATTTTGATCTTTGTTAAGGATACTCGCCACCTTTTGCACGGGTATTGCTCTAATGAAGAGTAAATGTTTATTGACGAATGAATCGAATCAATCACATGTTTTATTTATAGATGAGATTTATAGATGAGGTGAGATAGAAGTGCCTCAGGAATTTTCTTTAAGCTTCATATTTTCCGAAAAAAAAGAAAAAAAATTGCATAAAATTTAAGTTGCACGTTTGAATTAAAAAAATTTCGCAAATAAGGAAGCATAACACATAAAATACGGTACTTAATAACAATCCCTATACTAATATCAATACTAATGCGCTTTTTTACAGCAATATGTTACCATTAAAACGAGTGTAAAATTAAATTATTTCAAGTTGTAATCACAGAGAAATATCTATTTATACACGGCTACTATGGCAGAAATCGAAACGGAGAAATCAGAGTTTTTCTATTTTTCACAAGGATCGATCGCCTGTGTGCAAAATAAGTGAACGTATGTGAAACATCTACTGTTAGTACTTACTGTGACATATCCCTGACTAACTGACACCACTAAAAATTTTTGCTAAAATGTTCTATGCACCTTGAGAAATTGTGAGAAATTACAAGGTTACCATCGCACTTTCATGCAAAACGCGCGTACGATGTGTATTGCATGCCGTTACTAAGCTATGTGTCAACAAACGCGCGCCTAAATGCAAGGTGTGTAACTAGAGGAACAGGGCTATTTTCGGTCGCACGGCAATTTCAACTATCACTGGCAGATGACAGCTGTAGAAGGGTTGATGCTGAATGATACTAGCTTAGTGAATACCCTAAAAATGCTGGTTGTATCATGTCTCTGACGTCATCAGTGACGTCAGCCGCAGCTCACTACATGTGTATGCGGGCAATCAAAATGCTCTGAAAGTTCACATGTATCGTTATATGGAGAAATGAGTATGTACAGAGATGCCACATAGTGTTAGCTATCGAATAAGAATGAAAATGAAAAATCGGTTAAATTTTGCCTAAAACCTGGAGAGTATCCTTAACCTATCTTCTGCTCCAAATAAATGTTTTGGTTAAAAAACTAAAACTAATATGTAGTTGTTGCCATTGAGCGTGGCAGTTGTCATTACAATCGCGCTACGACTTGTGCTGCTGTGCAATATTGTCCATCTCTCTGCTGTAGACACGCGCCAACTTCTTGGAGAGCTGGATGGCATAGATGTTCTGCTGCAGCAGGTTAATGTGTACAAGAAACATGACCCATCTAACAACGAGGAGATTGAGATGATGGAGAACTTATTCGACTGCCTCTGCTCGGCATTAATGGTCACCGTCAACAGGGGGCGCTTTCTGAAGGGCGAGGGGCTGCAGCTGATGAATCTCATGCTCAGGTGAGTGTCCGTGCAGGTGATGCCACGCAAAGTGCTCTCTTAGCATTACAGCTGCTGATAAGTTGTGTCAGCTGACGTCAGAGGAACAGTCAACATTATACACAGGTGTGATTTTTCCGTTTTTTGGCGGAATTCCGCTTTTTTAACAGCCCGGGTCGATTTATTGTTTTTTCCTTCATGAACTAGAGCATGCATATTAGTTTGGATGTCAATATCGATATGTATTAATATCGATGTAAACTTGATCGCTGCATGCGCTGAAGGCAACTTTGACTTTGTTTGAAGGGAGCGCAAGCTGTCTAGAAGTAGCGCGCTTAAGGTGTTAGACTACGCGATGATAGGTCCGGAGGGTGCAGACAACGGCACCAAGTTCGTCGACATCCTCGGCTTAAGGACGATATTTCCGATGTTCATGAAGACGCCAAAGGGACACAAGAAGAAGAACGCAGGAGAGGAGGAACATGAAGGTTTGGCGAACTCGACTCTGCTTCATTCGTGCGGCGGTCTCTCTTACTAGTATAGGGGACGTGTGCGAGAGTCGGGCCTTCGCTTCTTCTCTGAAGTTTTTTACTTATAAGCGTGAAACCTGGCAGTTCTAGAATGTTCCTTTTTTTCCTATATTGCACAGTTCTAGAATTGTCATTCCTTGATATTTTGAGCAGTTCTAGAATGTTTAATTCTTTCATATATTGCACAGTTCTGGAATTGTCATTCCTTGATATTTTGGGCAGTTCTAGAATGTTTAATTCTTTCATATATTGCATAGTTCTAGAATTGTCATCCCTTGATATTTGCAGCAGTTCTAGAATGTTCAATTCTTTCATATAGTGCACAGTTCGAGGATTGTTATTTCTTGATATTTGGGTCAGTTTTCAAGATTCTTTACAGGGATTTCCTAAGGCATGTTGTTTATCGTTGAGTATGGGAGGGCCCAGGCTATATATACCCCCTCCCGATATATTGCTGTACAAATGTATGGTATGTCGCAAACAGACTTGTTTACAGCTGATTCTAATAGCTTGTTGAAACTTATGACGCAGTCAGTAAAACAGGTTTGGATCGGCATATATATATATATATATATATCAAGAGTACATAATAGAGACACTCTATATACACACACTAAATATAGACACTCTATTATGTACTCTTGATATATATATATATATATATATATGGGGCCCGTTGTCAGAAACATCGTAAAGTTAATGCTAAAGTTAATGCTACGATAACACTTACGACTAATGCTAATGTTGCGAGACTAGCGTTGACAGAAACACATCGCAGTATTAGAAAACTTACGATAACAGGAACTTCATCACAAGGCTTCGCCTGATTGGATGAGAATCAATCACAAAATTCATACACATTTATTGTACATCACAGTAATTTATGGATATTATGATGGCTAACCACATATAAATAATATTTGATGAAAAACGACGTGGTCATGAATTAATTCTGCACAACAAGACAAATTCTCACACTGTAACGCGAGACGCGAGAATCGTGGCAAGCGAGGAAAACCTTTATGACAAGAGAACAAATGCCATACGCCATTTGTAAATGTATTGTTTTGTTTTATTAGCGGTAGATAATTAATGATTTTGACGTGTTTTTCAAGAAAAACACACATTTTATTCATTATTATAAAATATAATATCACTATAATTATAATTCGTAGTGTAAATGTGTTATTTTCAACTTTATATTAAAGTTACGAGAGGGTCTGAGCTCTCGTAATGTTATGAGGATATTTGCAAGGATTTTTCGTTCTCGTAACCTTACGATGTTTCTGTCAACGGTTTACGAGTGGAAGTTAATGGTAAGACTAATGTTGCGACTAATTTTGTTTCTGACAACGGCCCCATGGGTTGCCAGTGTATGTGCTGCTCAGTATGTGTTATTTATTCATTAGTTGCATGAGCAATTACTTTTTGGGATGTGTTGTATACATACAATGCTGATTATACAGTTAAGTGTAACTGAACATATATGGATACATGTCTTAATACAGCTATCATTATTATATTGTCACTGGTTTTCTCTCTTCTTCATAGAGCATGTGTCTTCGGTTATCACTTCACTACTAAAAAACACGAGTGGAACGCAGAGACAGAGACTTCTTGCGAAGTTCACAGAAAACGACCATGCCAAGGTATTCGCATTGCACTTTTGAGGCGGGTAGTGATTAATGGCTTAATCGTTTTATAATTTATGCTTATAATCGGGCAGTCGACATTAACGCGTTCTTGTCTTGCTCTCAGGTGGATCGTCTTATGGAGCTGCACTTCAAATATCTGGAAAAGGTACATCACGTCGACAACCAAATCGAGAAGGAGAGGCAGGTGTGTGCTTACTACGTCAAGCTTAGTGTTGACCACACGGTGGGCGATCGTTCGTTGTTGAATCTCGATTCAGTTTGCAGTTAAGTCGTGTGCCAGTCAGACGTGCCAGCTGGTAATGTTAAATCGTAACTCTCTCGTTATTACAACCCTCTCTCTGCGGAGACGGTGAGTGCCGGAGGTGCCCCTGAGCCGGGATTCTCTGTGAATGTGTTGAATGGATAGGGAATTGTGTGAGTAGAATAGGAACAGGTGTGGGTGGAATGGCGTGTGCTGAGTGGGATAGGGAAAGGTGTGAGTGTGTTGGGGTGCGCTGAGTGGGATAGGGAAAGGTGTGAGTGGGTTGGGGTGCGCTGAGTGGGATAGGGAAAGGTGTGAGTGGGTTGGTGTGTGCTGAGTGGGATAGGGAAAGGTGTGAGTGGGTTGGGGTGCGCTGAGTGGGATAGGGAAAGGTGTGAGTGGGGTGGGGTGCGCTGAGTGGGATAGGGAAAGGTGTGAGTAGGTTGGGGTGTGCTGAGTGGGATAGCGAAAGGTGTGAGTGGGTTGGTGTGTGCTGAGTGGGATAGGGAACGATGTGAGTGGGTTGGAGTGTGCTGAGTGGGATAGGGAAAGGTGTGAGTGGGTTGGGGTGTTCTGAGTGGGATAGGGAAAGGTGTGAGTAGGTTGGGGTGTGCTGAGTGGGATAGCGAAAGGTGTGAGTGGGTTGGTGTGTGCTGAGTGGGATAGGGAA
>NW_014577447.1:126742-142378 GCF_000485595.1 Priapulus caudatus
CACTGATAATAGCTGTTGATCACACTAATGTAACTGCTGTTGATCACACTGATAATAGCTGTTGATCACACTAACGTAATTGCTGTTGATCACACTGATAATAGTTGTTGATCACACTAATGTAACTGCTGTTGATCACACTGATAATAGCTGTTGATCACACTAACGTAACTGCTGTTGATCACACTGATAATAGCTGTTGATCACACTAATGTAACTGCTGTTGATCACACTGATAATAGCTGCTAATCACACTAACGTAACTGCTGTTGATCACACTGATAATAGCTGTTGATCACACTAACATAACTGCTGTTGATCACACTGATAATAGCTCTTGATCACATTAACGTAACTGCTGTTGATCACACTGATAATAGCTGTTGATCACATTAACGTAACTGTTGTTGATCACATTAACGTAACTGTTGTTGATCACACTAACGTAACTGTTGTTGCCATTTGTTTACAAGACTATACACGTATGTGGATACCTGTCTGCGTGCTCCTGAAGTGCTATAGGTACTTAACATGATTAAGTCACTCAGATCTAGTATGAGCTTATGTATTGCTATAGAACATATTACATGATAAATGGGCTTTTTTTATTTCTCATAGATAAAGCAAAGAGTTCTCCAAATGCTCAACCTTAGAGGCGGTTCAATAAAGACTATACGGAATATCATGCGAGGTAATGCTGATATATTTGATATATTTGTTCTTGTCAAGAGCTCTTCGTCCCTCTGACATATTACATTCGACACATCATGTCTTTTAATAGCACAGTACAATACAGTAATGTTGACGGTATGTATGTGCGCAATATTTAATGATTCACTCACTCCTTTGTGCGGCAGAGCTGGAGGTTGTTTACACCACTAACTGCGCTCACGCAGCCTGCAAAGGCTGCTGGATTAATCATGTAGGAATGTGATCATGTTAAAGGGATACTGCACCCTTGAATTTTAGGGTATATTAGGATAGTACGTGCATAAACAATAGCATATACGTACAAATGTATCCATCATGTGTTCATATTAATTTTGTCATAAAACAACAATTAGTTCAGAAATCTTGATTTTTGGCTGCTGACATAACACCCCATGATGATGTTGTTTGAGTTGTTTATAAAATATTGCAATCCTTCTCCTCTTATATTAATAAATAAGTAATGCCCTCGGTCTGTAGCCTGCAGCCGAAAAGTTGTGATGTGCAACTTTGAAAGTAGCTAGGCTAGTAGTGGTGCATGTTGTCGTTGTAAGCAACGATACAGCCATTAGTTTTAAAATAAAATAGAAACAATTTCTAATGAATATTGAACGATTATGTAGCGTAATATAAACTTATTTTAACTGAAAATATGCAAGGTCACGTGTCCCTTTAAAGCGACCCTCGCCATCATGCCAGCTGTGTGCTTCTTACGCCACGCGGTGAAACGTGCGGTCAATGTGGAGTGATTAACTTCAGCGCGTAATGGCTGCGAAGCTCATTCTTCATCCTGTGCTTGCGCTTGTGTAGAATACGCAGGGAACATTGGCGACGACAAGGACCCAGAGACCAGAGATGCCGAACAAAAGCGATTGCTGCAGCTCGTCGACAAATTCTAGCCGGCATCTAATCGAGATCTTCGCGCAGGTTAGTCGCGCTCGCGTGCATGCTAATCACACGCAGATGGCAGCATGCATCACGTCAAGTAGGAAAGCGTTACGCTGGTTCATCCATCCCCCCTCCCCTACCCTTCGACAATTTAGCCAAATTAGATTGTAAATAACCGGATTTACCTAAATAAAATTAGAGAAAAAAATCTAAATATAGCCAACAAACAAATTATTGCCCAGCTAAGAGTACCTGTTCTTAGAAATCGCTGTGGTGATGACAGACCGCAGTGCTCGACCGACTGCCAAGCACGTACACAACTCCTCGATCAACGTTTCTCATGCTCTCTCGTTGTTTCCAGCATGGAAAGGAGTTCCACGTGCATAGACAGAAGCCAAGGTCTCGCGAGAGGAGCAGCAAACGCGATTCGGCGCCCAGGCCTGCGCGCATCTGGCGAGCGACAATGCGGCGGCGTGGGGCGGGGGGGGGGGGGGGGGGGGTGAAGCTGCGCAGTAGAGCTCCAGCCAGGCTTAATCTTGCTCCCCTCTCCCCCGAGGCCATGCTTCCTCGTCCGCTCTTTGCCGCCGCGTCTGCGAGCGCGAATCTTGCCGATTTAGGTCGCATGGCGGGTGGCGGCGTGGTCGAAGGCAGTGCGTGTGGTGCTAACGGAGAAGGGGGGGAAGAGCTCTCTGATAGCTTAACAAAAGTATTTAGTGTGAAGATTGTGTAATACATTGTGACTTGTACGTAACGTGTGGAGACCATGGACGCCACGGCGGATTGACGGAGCCATAGTGTTCAGTTCTGGATCACGTTTTTCTTAATTTTGTTGCGTCCTTGGTGGTACTGTAGCGTGCACCCTGCAGAGGTGTGATCCATTGTTGCAAAATGTCCAACGTTTGTAATGATTGTTTATGAAGTGAAAATAAATGTCCTTTTGTAAGTAATCTAAACACGAGGTTCTCGTTGGATTCGTTGCTTGATCATTTTCACGATAAGTGATAGGATTTATTTTGGGCTGAGACCCATGTGGGAAAAATAGGTGATGTTATCGCTAAAGTCTGAAAGGCTACAGAAATTCTCAGTGAAGCCTATTTGCTTCTATTGGTTTAGCCCACCAGACATTAAACGAATGCTTACAACATAGTATTTGTAGCTGTAGTAAATGTTATATAGTTATATAAAATATATTAAAATGTAGTTACACAATAAATAATGTTAAACGTAATTGTATATTTGTAGACGTACTGAATGATATATTCTGATGAACATTGTGGAAATTTGAGTTGTTGCATTTAGAAAAATTATTCGAAAATTACATATACAATTTGAATTTGAATTATTTTTCGAAACACTTTATTGAAATGACACCACTAAAATAAGACATTGCTATACACATCAGCCTTTCTGTTCATTCGTATTACGTAATCGAATGATACCATTCTTTATATATACATTTGAAATGTTTTATATACATTTTGTACACCGTACTCCTGTATTTTTAACAAGAGAAAAGCGGGACTTGTTCACCTACAACATGCAGCTCTTCATGTATAATGCGCGCTCGTCCATCACAGAACGAGAGTCAGAGCCGGATTCTTTAATTGGTTACTATAATATCTATATAATCTCTATGTCGTGTATTACTGGTAGAAATAGCGCCTTGTAAAATATTATATAGAATTATGTTCTTGACATGAGCCCATTATGTTCGATAATCATCATCTGTTAAATTGCGATTTGCTTTGTCATTGTTGAGATACCATAAACACTGCAGAATTTGAACAAAGCTGTGATTTTAATATTTAACAGTCATTTTCGCTCTCACACACGCCAGCACGCACGCACACATATCCATTCATAACACTTGCCACATATACATACGCGGACACGCCACGAATTTATGCAATAGCGGTATCCACTGAAAATGTTTTCATGTCGCTAACGCATAAATACATACATTTATATACATTTATATATACATGTAGTAATGATCCAATCAACGCGAACAACCCGTTCCGTTTGCGCGTTTGGTGTTTCTTGGTGCACATTAGTTGATCCATGTGCTCCGTTCCATGTTCCGTGCGCACGTTTGCTGCTCCATGTGTTCCATGCTTCGGGCATGCGTTACGTGTACCATGCGCGCGGATCCTGTTCCATGCCTGCCTTTACTGTCCTGTGCGTTCCCTGTTTCATGCACGCGTTCCCTGTTACACGCGTTTACTGTTCCGTGCGTTCACTGCTCCATGCGTACTCTGTTCCACGCACGCGACGCCTTTTGCATGCGTGCGTTCACTGTCCCATGCGTGCGTTCACTGCCACGTGCGTTCCCTGTTTCTTGGGCGCGGTCTCTGCTCCATGCGCGCGTTCACTCTTTCGTGTTCCATACGACAACTCGTTATTCCACATACGAGGTGTTGGGTGGGTGGTTGAAGGGCTGGCGGCCTGTTTAGTGCGTTCAATGTTCCATGCGTTTGCCGTTCCGTGTGTTCACTGTTCTGTGCGTTCAATGTTCCGTGCGTTCAATGTTTCGTGCGTTCACGTCAGGCGTTGTTCAGCACGACAGCGCCCGCCGTCTGCTCGTCTGCGTTGTCGTTGTCCGTGACGAGGAACGCGATGCCGTTCATCTTGTCGCCGCCGCCGCCGGCCGCCGTGTCCGTGCTGCTCACTCCTGCCGAGCTGGTCGTGTCGAGACTGTCGACGTCGTCGCTGCACGTCGACGTGTCCAGCGCCGACGACTCCAGCGCCTCCGCGTCGTCGTCGTTCGAGCACTCGCTGCTGCAGTTGCCCAGCGGCGAGAGGGTGGCGCCACAGTCAGACGGCGCGCGAGACTCCAGCGCCCTGCTCGCCGCATCGTCGACTCGTGGCGCCGTCTGGTGGCCGACGACGACGTCGATGCCGTGCGACTTCTTCATGTGCCGCTGGTAGTTACGCTTCAGCGCGAACGTCTCGTTGCAGACGTGGCAGACGGCTTCCGCCGGAAGGTCGTGCGCCGTCTTCAAGTGCTGCCACAGCGCGGCCGTGTCGGCGAACTGCGCCCCGCAGGTGGCGCACGCGCCGCGCGCTGCGTCGCGGAAGTGCGACTGTATGTGGCTCTTCACGTGGTTCTTGCGCGCGAACATCTTGCCGCACTGCGGGCACATGAACGGCCGGCGGCCCGCGTGCGACTTCATGTGCGTCTTGCGGTTCTCCTTGCGCGCAAAGCACTTCTTGCAGATCGGACACTCGTACGGTTTCTCGCCGCTGTGCGAGCGCAGGTGGATCGTCAGGTTGCGAGCTAGCGCGAACTCCTTGCCGCACGTCGGGCAGCGGCACGGCGCGCAGCGCGCCGCGTGCAGCTTTGCGTGGCCCTGCAGGTTGCTGAGGCACGGGAACTCGCGGTCGCAGTCGCCGCACGCGTACGTCGTCTTGCGGCGCGACGACTGCAGCTCGCCCATCGAGTGCGTCTCGAAGAAGTGCTGTCGCATGTCGGCCGAGTGCGCGAACTCGAGCGTGCACAGCGAGCACTTGTAGGCGATGCTGCCGGCGGCGCGGTGGATCTTCATGTGGTTGTCGATGCTGTTCTCGTTGCTAAACGTGCGCCCGCAGTCGGGACACTCGAACTCCCGCTTCGCATCCGGCGAGTGTTTCTCCGGCGGCGGCGGCAGCGACGCCATGATGTTTTTCGGGCTGAGCGTCGTCAGCGGCGTCTTGCGGCTGGGACTGCGTGGCGCGTCGGCAGACGACTTGCTGCCTGGTCGGTCTTGCTGCTGCTCCCCGGAGCCGGAACCTCTACTGCTCGGCCGGTCCGCGCGCGTTCGCTTCCTGCTCGTCTTCTCGGAGAACATGCCGCCTCCCTTGCTGCCGGGGCGGTCGGGGAACACAGCGCCACCTACGCCGCCGTTGTGCGGACTCAGTCGGCTCGGCTCGCCCGGCGACACCTGCTGCAGTACCTGTATCAGCTGCGAGGTGGCGCTGCTGTCGTTGTCGGGACTTGGTACGGGAAACGCGCCTCCGCCGGTGGCGCCGCTCTCTCCACCGTAGGGCGTCTTCGCGTAGTTGTGCTCGAGCACGTGGTTCTCCATCTCCGAGCGGAAGAAGAACTTCTGCGTACACTTGCTGCACTCGTACGGCTTCGGCGCCGTCGTGTGATCGACGACGTGCGCCTGGACGGCGGCCGACGTCGCGAAGACGGCGCTGCATGCGGGACAGGCGAATCCCGCGCAGCCGGCGTACGTGTGCTCAATGAGGTGGCACTGCAGCTTCGCCGGCGAGTCGTACACCTGCAGGCAGAGGCGGCACGCGTGCGCCGTGCCCTCGGTGACGACGTGCGTGATCACGTGCAGCTTGATGGCTTCCTCGCTCGCGAACGCCTCCTGACACTTGATGCACTGGTACATGTGCTGCTTGTGCGTTGGCTCGTGCTCGCGCAGCTCGGCGGCGCTCTCAAACTTCACGCCGCACTCCTTACAGCGCGGCTTGCTGGCCGCTGGGGGCGCCACCACCGCCGCCGCCGCAACCGCCGATGGTGGCTCCTCCTTGCGGGTCATCGCGTCGTAGCAGACGCCACAGGCGGTGATCTGCGTCGTGTTGGCTCCGGGCACCAGCTGCACGACGACGTCGTGCGAGGCGTCGGGTGCGCAGGGTACCTTGCACAGGTAGCAGTGCGTCTGCGCGGCGGCGGCGGGCGCCGGCGGGGGCGGCGGCGTCGGCGGCTGAGCGCCGTAGTGAAAGCTGCCGTGCGCCTGCAGCTCGAGCATTGACGTCAGCGTCTGTCGGCAGACGATGCACTGCACCATCGAGCCGTCGGTGCCGTGCGCGCGGCTGTGCTCGTAGAACTCCTCCTCCGTCGCGACGGCCTCCTTGCAGTGCACGCACGCGTCGCCCCGCACGACCTTGCAGTGCTGCAGCTTGTGTTCGGCCAGCTCTGGTATAGAGTGCAGCACCTGCGCAAGATAGCAGACGAATCGTGACGCCGGTGCGAAGATGGAGGTGTTTTCTTTTGGGGGATTTTGTATTTGTTCGCGTCGGGGGAGAATTAGAAGGGTTCGAACAAGCATGCGAATTTCTGAGACAGTATGTATCTACATTACTTTTCGCTCTGCCACAGACGTCCACAGGGTGAGGGTACCATGTTGGCATAACTATCACAATGTGGCTGGAATGCGTATGATTAATCCACCGGAATCCAGACTTAATAATATTAGATCAGTTCAGGCAATTTTTATAAAAACGCCCCCGTGAAGCGGATTGGTGGATTGTGGTAAAAGTGATCATTGATAAGTTGGACTGTCCTCATTGACACTTACAACTTGACATGATCGTCAGCTATACTGAGTAAACAGCTCCCTAATCAGATCGCTAATAATTTTTATGTCCGAAAATGTCGAGGATCAAATCTACACCAACAAAATGCCTGCTGTAACAGGCTGTGCTCTATCTGATAGAATCAAACTGTGTCATGGGTTAATGTGTGTATGTGAGTGTGGTTGTACGTGTGCGTGCGTGTGTGCGTGTGTGGGTGTGCGTGCGTGCATGCATGGTTGTGCGTGCGTGCGTGCGCGTGTATTTGCGTGTGCTTGTGAGTGAGTTTCTTGAGAGGCGCCATCCAGTGATGAGCGCCGCCTTTGGGCGAGGTGGTCGCCTTCTGCGTACCTTGTCGCAAATGTTGCACTTCTGCGGCCCGGTCGCCTGCATCGGGTCCGAGGCCGCGATGGGGCTGGCAGCCTTCGCAGGGGGCGCTGCGATGCTGTGCATCTCCAGGCGGTGCTCCTGCAGCTGTTCCGACTTGGCGAACGTGATGTCACAGATATTGCACTTGATCACCGATCGCTTCTCGGTCGCCGGCTTGCTCGCTGACGACGCAGACGACTATGAACAAAACAACGGCACTGTAAGAGAGGCTCACTGTCGTAGAGGCAACGTCACGTATCTGCTGCTACTACTATACTATTAGCTATATGTTTCTTCAATGGGGAGGCACCTATTTGTATTGCCTATCGAATATATTATTCGGGAATCTTACGACATCGGTATCATTTGTGATCGCTCTACGTTTGGTCAAAGCTACGTATCATAATGAAAAAAAGTTTAAAAATAAAAGTAAACGAAAACCAAAGTAAATCAAATGATTTTATTACGGAATTTTACGGTACATCAGCCCTTCGCCCATTTTTTAAAGATATATAAAGTATGTCAACATTAAGTATTACAGTAACGGTAATCTTTGCAGTTCGTACGCCTTCTCTCACGCAAATCAATACTGATATTTTATCATCATAATATTGCAATATAGGTACCTTTGTAGTTCGGTGACTTGCTCTGGCCGCAGCACTGTGCTTCTGCTCCGTGTGTTTGTCTAGTAGGAATTCGACGTGGAAGGCTTCGTCACACAAACGGCATGCAAATTGCTTCTGGTGAGTTGTAATGTGCAACTGAAGTTCGATTTCACTGCTAAATCCTTCCTGACAGAACAGGCACCTGGAAACAATGCGCGTTTCGAAGCTTTAGAAGGTCATCATTTCCAACATATGCATAAAGGCCATGGCGGGTATAGGTTGCTAGGAGACGTTCTCGGCATTGACCGGGTAAAATTGATAGCATGGCATTAGTTAGCATTTGTGATGGAAGGTATGGCAGCGTGTCATATGCACATGAGATATAGTGGTGCGCCATTGTGAGGGGAAAGTATGGCTTGACTGCCATTTGTATAATAAAGTTTAAAACTAAAATTTACAACACATACGGAATAATAACAGGGCCGTAGCAAGGTAAGGGGGCAGCTGCCCTCATAGAAATGTAGATACAATACGTGGTCAATAGCGGTCACGAAGAAAGCTTTTCAGAACACACCCTAATAGAGATAGAGATGTATATTCATGTACTCCTGACTTTTCAATCGACATGACGTCTGTATATTATCAAGAGTCCATAATAGACAATTCTATTATTGAATTTTCTATTATAGACTCGTGATATTTATAACAGCTATGAATTGTTTCTTGCATGAAAATATTTCTAAAGGCACACACACGCGCACGCATGGAAATATTAGAACAGTATTCTTGGGCTTGAGTTGGGCTTTACTTATACAAATGAAAAGAGGCTCATCGTCGTGAGATTCTCTGCTAGTAGTTCTAGAACTAAATTTCTATAGCCCTTCGCTCTGCCATAGGCCTGTGGCACTCGGCGTGCAGAGCGAAGGGCTATAGTTCTAGAGCTAGTCTGCTAGCAGATGTCTCGATTCGGAGGAAAGGCATGACAGTTGTGACTTCTTTATTGTAGCATTATGCACTGCACTTTATGGTAGGGAGGTTATTCGTGTGAGACGCAAGGGAGAGTTATGTTATTTGTAGCGTTGCAGCAGAGGAAATGTCACAGACACGAACAAAGTGCGTCTAATAATAGTAATTAACAATAAGAAGAAGAAGAAGAATAACAAGAAATAAGAAGAACGAGATGAATATGAAGATGATGAAGAAGAAGAAGAAGAAGAAGAAGAAGAAGAAAAAAAATAATTACTAATAATAATAATATTCACTATGTGAAATAAGTGGGGTGGGAACCTATATGTTTATCAAACTCGTCGTAATAATGACTCATCGTAAGAAACCGTTACAAACAGTTAGAAATAATCACATTGATATATAATCTCTAGAGGGTTATTGGAAGAATGAGTATTGGATTCGTACCCACTGGGAGCAATGAAATTGAAAAATATTACCAGACGTTGGGTTGCCTGCTATTACTGTGGCACGTGGTGATCTTAAGATCTCAAATGTTTACTTATAAATCCGTATGTAGGGTCTTTGTTTCTGGCAGTAACGTACCTGTAAGGTTTGCCCTTTCTAAGGTGCGTAACCTTCACGTGTAGCTGCCACTCCATCTCCGAGCGAAACAGAGTACGGCAACTCGTACACTTGAACAGCTTGCATTCGTTGCTGTGCTTCACGGCAAAGTGAACCTGTATTGTCACCTTGGAATCAAAGATTTCTTGGCACAGGGAGCACCTGGAAAGCAGCAGAGGCAAACGCGATTAGCTTGTATATGCGTCAATACATTGTAGTATGACGAATTTACAATACTATTGCAAGATCTTCGACAATCTACGCGCCACGTGTAACCCATACCTACGCATGTAACTGTAGCTCGCTGCTTGCATGCAAATGCCTACCTGAAAATGTGTCTACCTTTGTAACCATTAGAGGATAGCGGGTAGGTAGTAACTACCTACCCGCTATCCTCTCCACCTGTGAGCGTAGCTGCAAGACCATCTACCGGGAAACCTACCTGCTAGGTCATTCACCTGTGAAGGCAGTTGCAAGACCACCTACCTAGAAACCTACCCTCTAGCCTATCCCCCGAACCGTACCGTATAAGCATCTATTCGATCTTTATTATCGACCTATGCTACCTCTATACGCGCACATGTAGTTAAAGCCTATGCGAACGCTAATAACCCGAGTAATGTTTAGCTATGTTATTTTTCAACTATATGCATTGGTAAAAAAAATTATTAAACACTAAACGTATTTTTAACACGATTTTGTAAAGAAACTGTGAAAAACGCGTGTCGTGTGACGTCACATGGATGACGTAGTTTTGGGAAGTCTCGATTTCTCGAAACACGAGTGAGCTCGCGGGGACATTGTGCAGTAGACCGCGTCTATAGTATGCGCACCTGTAGAGGTGATGGGCGTGGATGTCCATGAGATGCTTCTGCAGTTCGTCGGGCTTCAGAAACAGCTTGACGCAGCTCTGACAGCCGTACTCGGTCGTCGACGACATGTAGTGCGTCAGCACGTGACCGTCGAGCTGATCCTCGGCGGGGAACACCTGCTCGCAGTGCGGGCAGTGGAACGCCGCCGCCCCGGAGTCGAGGTGCGACTTCTGGTGGTCGCGGAACGCCTGAAAGTCCGGCAGCGCCGCGTCGCACTGGTTGCACATGAACACGGTCGGCGACTTGAGCGTGTCGCTGGGACTCTTGCACGGGTTGGCCACACTGCCGCCGCTGCTGCTGCTGTTGCTGCTGGCGGCGGCGGCGGCGGCGGCGGCGGTGGTAGCAGTGGTGGTAGGTGAGAGCAGAGACTTACTCGAAGCCGATCGGGTTTTCTCCAGGAGACTAGCTGACGTCGGCGTGAAACTGCTGTCGGCCCGCAGCCAGCCCGACGACGACGTCGCAGCGGCAGTCGACGGCGGGTTGTTCTTGCTGCGGCCGCTAGACGGAGCCGCAGCAGCGCCGCGACTTTCAGCCGGGGTGAGACGGTGCGGGGTTCTGCTGGCGGCGGGACTCACCTGCGCGCTGATCAACGACACAGCGGCCGGACTCACCTGAGACGCCGGAATCAAGATGGCGGGCGGCTTCGACATCCCGGCCGCGCTACCGCCGCTGCTGCCGGTCGCCGCCGTCGTCTGCTGCTTCTGCGGCGGCTGTTGCTGTTGTTGTTGGCCGGGCGACGCGTGCAGCAGCGCGACGTGCTTGCGAAGCATGTCCTTGTTCATGAAGCGCATGCCGCAGTACTTGCACTGCACGGTGTCGCGCGTGTGCGCTATCTCGATGTGCTCGTACAGATTGAACTCGCTCTGGTAGCGGCTGTTGCAGTACGGGCAAACGTAGACGCCGATGCCGACCATCGACGCCTCGCACTTCTTCACGTGCACGTCGTACTTCTCGCGGTTGAAGAACATGCGCTGGCACGTGTGGCACGTGAGCATCTTGCCGTCGCGTTCGCGACTCTTGCTCGAGTTCTTGCCGTGCGTCTTGTGATAGTGTATGTAGACGCCGTCGAGGTTGCTGCAGCGCTTGCTGCACGTCGGACAGATGTTGACGCGATCCGGTCCGTGCTGCTCGCGTATGTGCGTCTCGAGCGACGTCTTGCCGGCGCACTGGGTATGGCAGTGCAAGCACTTGTAGTTGTTGACGCTGGCGGTGACCGCAGCCGCGGCTCCCGCGCCGCTAGCGTCGTGCGTTTTTGCGTGCAGCCTGAGCGCCGACGCGGTCCCGAACGTCGCCGGGCAGCGCGAGCAGCGGATACCAGGCGGCGGCGACGAGGGCGACGATGACACTGTCGTCGTCGTCGTCTCCGCCGCACCGTCGGGGTGCTCGTGGCTAACGTGAGACGTGAGTGCGGCCGATGTTGCGTATTCTCGCTGGCAGATGAGGCATATGAATCGGACGCTGTCGTGGTTCTTCTCGTGAGCCTTGAGGTGATCGCGTCTGACGAAGGCCATGTCGCACTGCACGCACTGATACTTCTTCTCACCTGAAACAAGCCACGACGTGTACGCGTGTGTGTTGGGGATCGCATGTGGGAGTGTGAGTGTGTGTGTGCACGCATCTCACCCGAGGCAACTATCGTTAGCATATGAAGTACGCCTGGAATCAAAACTAATATGGGGTCTACGTCATCTTGAAACTAACGTCACGTCTCGGCAACCAAGCTACATAGGTGTCTTCACACGTGATCATAATTTGAGAATGGTGTAGAAATGTGTAGAAAGGTGAGAATGCGTATTGGCGAACATGGCGATTCTAGACTGTTTTAGAGGCGAGCATACAGTTATTAATACCACGTTATTGTTGGTTTTTATTATACGCAGTTATAGTGATATGGCCTATTGGAGTTACTCTTATAAGTCCTCTTCTATACTCATTAAATCGTTAAAAAAAATCAATAAATAGCTGTAAGCAGAGAATTTCCATTTGTTTTGTGAGCGGTAAACTCGCGTGTTTTTATTTCAAATATAGGATATACGTGTGTTGAAATAAATCTGCTCATCCTAATCACAAACAAGTGCCGCGGAGCGACAGCGCTCATCTCACGTCTACTGCGGTGACTCTGTGGTGGAGTGGTGGGATTCTAGTAAACCCTGTTAGTACCAAATGTGTTCACATACGCGCCGAAACAGTGGAAAGCACAGGGATGGTATCAGGAACCTTCTCGAAGAAATGTTCGTTGGGATCGTTATGAAAGTTGCCACGAGATGGCGCGTACGTTTATGTGTCTTAAGATTAAAGATGGAAGCTACCATCGTACGTAGTAGCAACAACTAGTTGCAAGACAGAATAGGTAAGCACTCATCCATTTACCTACGCAAGCCTACAGGCTGAAATAAAGAGCTGCCATCTGTAACTAATTAACGCAGGCAAAAACTACACAGTACTATCACCACCACATGCACTGGCAGTGGCATAAGTTACATGTAACACACTGACAGTGCAGAATGCCATAGAAATTATACGATTTAAGGAGCATAAACATTCTTCAACCAAATTTAGCTTTTGAAATTTTATTGTGACATTGTAGCCTCATACGTCCAGGCATGTATAGATTCTACTAGCAAACCCGGCAGTCAAATTCTCTCTAACAGTAAACAAATCCATGTTTAACTCTCCTCTTGAGGGTCAAAAGATTATCCGACACTTACTCTTCGCATGTCAGCGAAAGTACATTCGATGGTCCTTCAATAAAAGCTCAAACAATGGTAGGTCACGCTGAAACAAAAAAGTTTTTCAATCGCTCCGTCAGGACATGTCCTATGAAATGGTTCTAAATCTGCCCCTGTTCCCTTGACCCTTTGACTGCTGACCTCAATTTCGGCACATGATGCTTTTCTACCATCGGCCTTGCTATACACCGACTATCCACGAGCCCCTAGGTCGCGCGTTTAGATTTAGTGCCGCAACGTCTTGCCATTCCCCTCCCTATTCACCTCTCAAGTTAAGGACCGGGAATGTTCCCTTCTTTCTCACCTCCTTGACCTTTATCCTTGACCCCAGCTTCGACATCAACTCGTTTTCATGGCATTAAACCCCCCCCACGTCCCTGATTTTTCGAATCCGTACGTCGAAAGCCTTTGATTTGTACCAACTGTTGACGACGCCACGACGCAACGGACGGACGCACAGGACGGACTCACGCCGGACGTAATACGTCAATCGCGATTCTAACAAGGTGCATCTGACTATGTCAGATGAGCTTAAAAATAACTGACGCCCCGTCCGAGATTTTTATCTACGTTGTATCACCTTATTTTCACGTAACAAATTGGGTTTATTACACACACGTATGTCTAGTATGTACGGCCAGCCTACATTACTGCTCGACACGCGCTCTTGTGCGTAGGATAGTGCCATGCCTGCCCGCGATGTCACACGTCGAGTAACATTGATGATGAATAAATGTAAATGTCTTCTATCCATTTATAATACGATCAAATATACACATTTATTTACTTATTATTTATTTATTTATTTATTTATTTATTTATTTATTATTTTTTTTTATTTTTTTTATTTTTATTTTTATTTTTTTATACTCATTTATTTATTTACTCGTTTATTTATTTACATGTTCTCCTTGCGATGAGAGTGTAACTCGTCAGTTCTGATCTTGATCAGCGGGACAACCGGCACCGGTTAGCGGCAGCGGCCGTGCGTGGCGGATTGTCGCGCTCTCTCCTTCGTGGTTGCATCACTTACCGGTGTGAGACTTCGCGTGCCGATCTCGGCTGCGCTTGTGACGAAAGCGCTTGCTGCAGACGCCGCACGGATGACGTAGCACGTCGGCGTGCTCCTCCTCGTGCTGACGCAGCGCCGACGCCGAGGCGAAGGCGCGCTCGCACAGCCGACACGGGTGCAGTCCGTCTGTCGTCAGCACGCTCGACTCGCTGTCCGTGGCGCTGCAGACGGACGCACTGCCGCTTCCGGCACTCGCCGCGTCCCAGCCGCCGCGTGAAGCCGGACGTCCGCCGCATTCGTCACCTGCGGACAGAGGAAATGGAACGCGCGTATTTAGAGCCGAATGATGGCAGTGGTGCGGTGGTGACACGCGATGTACATGGCGCGACTTGTGCGAGAGGCGAGGTGTTAGGGTCACACTTATACGCACGCGAGCGTATATCGTCGCACGCACGCTGTTGACGACAATGTTGGCGATATCGACATCGGATGTTGCGATCGCCGGCTTTCGTTCATTACACCGTCAGTCGCGAATTAAGTTGTTCTTAATGATCAAAATAGATGTTTTTGTACTCAATTGCTGTACAGAATAAGCTTCTACCGCAGTTTATTCTTTAACCGGATTGGTTAAGTCGTGAGGGAGGCGGGGGATTTTTTAATTGAAATTCCTAAGCGCCTGCGAAAACGGCTGTTTCTCAGACAAACAATGCAGCAGGAGTGTACGGTGCCAGCAGAGACAAATCTTAATTCAATAGTCAGCTGAGCGGACAGAGATATGGATGCACTGCCACGTATATACACGATTAACCTGCGCCACAACTATACTACCAACACACGGCCACGCGTAGGTAATCTCTATATGCCTGCACCACACTGCAGTTTCCGCTCGGCATCCCCATGTATTTTCGCGCGTTCGCTATTGCTACTAGAGCTTTCGGTGGGGCGGGGAGGCGGGGTGACAACAAAGCGCATCCATCCTGTGACGTATTGCTGCTATCCGTAACGCGACGCTATAGCGTCGGTTGTCTAGTCAGTGTCACGTTTACACATGCAGTCTGCGGCGACGGGCGTGTATAGCATTTAGAACAGCGAACGGTAGAACGACCACATACACATACGCACGCGCGCAGACATACACACAAACAAACACACACATACACACACACGCGTGCACACAGACACAAACACACGCGCGCGCGTGTATGCGCGCACACACACACAAACGCACACACGCATGTGTGCGCGCATACACAGACACGCAAACGCACACGCAAACACGCGCGCGCGTGTATGCGCGCGCGCACACACACACACACACACACACACACACACACACACACACACACACACACACACACACACACACACACACCACACGCGCGCACACACACACATGTACATGTACATACACATACATGTACACGATATATATTCACATGTAATATACATACACATACAAACGCGCAAGCACACGCGCACGCTCAAACGCACGCACACGCGCACGCACGTACGCACACACGCGCGCACGCACGCGCGCACACACACACACGCGCACGCACACACACACACACACACACACACACACACACACACACACACAC
>NW_014577447.1:143037-146353 GCF_000485595.1 Priapulus caudatus
TTATATTTTCACCATTGTTATCATAATCTACTTTTAAATTTCCTTCGGCACATGGTAAAATCCAAACGAGATGATTATGTCTTTCTAAACTCGTACGCACGCACGCACGCACGCACATGCACACACACACACACACACACACACACACACACACACACACACACACACACACGAACACACACGCACACGCGCACACGGAAAAGCGCGTAAACACGCGCGCACGCACGCGCGCACACACACACACGCGCACGTACACACACACACACACAAGCACACACCACGTTATGTCTTCCGTACCTGGTTGTCACGTTGTCGCGCCAGTATACCGTAACATCGACGCAGACCGATAGGCCAAAATTACACTTTTCAAATGCCCATCACAAACAAATGTGATGGGCATTTGGGTAGAACATTGATGATTTATTAAAAAGATAAAATATTTAATCGCGCCTTTTTGAATAGAATATAGGTTTTAAATCGATTCAAAGTCGTTTTCTTTCCACGTTGACCCATGGCCTAACAAACCGATTCGCAGACGACTGTTTCTCTATCGATCGGTCGGCAGTATTTTAAGCCGCCCCAGACTCATCAATGAATGCCACGCGCGCGCGCGTCGGCAAGCGCGAGCGATGCCGACGTTGAAGTGTGCAATAATATCATTTACTGCGTGATTGAATGATATGAAATCTGTCGCGGCATTCGTTAGCTGCATTTTCCCCGTAGAGCGTAATTTCACGGAGAGCTCGTCGCGATGTCGTCTTCCCGAGAATTCTGTCTCGCGAGCAACAACAACGTATAACGTAACAATCAGGAGAGCGACGCCTAGATTGACTCCCCCGCTGCTCCCCACTGCATGCTGTACGCTGTCGAGAGAGCCTTGGTGGAATATATATATATCACTGTAAACAAGTCTTGATGGCGTTAGCATTGCGATAGTAATAGTAGACGTAATTGTGATGGCGATAGTGATAGAGATATCAATGGCAGCGACGATGACGACGACGATGGCGTTATGGTTAGTCGTTCAGCTAGGAATAGTGACAGTGCAGGTTATAGGGATGGTGATGGCTTTGGTGATGGCGACGGTGATGGTGATGGTGATGGTGATGATGATGATGATGATGATGATGATGATGATGATGATGATGATGATGGTGACGGTGATGGTAATGGTGAGGACGACGGCGATGGCTACGGCGATGGCTACGGCAATGGCGATGGAGATGGCGATGGTGATGGGTGGAAGGGCGACGGATCGAGCAAGAGATCAAGGGAGAGACAGCAGCAAGGCAGAAATGGCGAATGAGTGTGAGAGCGCCAGTAAGCGAGAGAGAGAGAGAGAGAGAGAGAGAGAGAGAGAAACAAAGAACGAAAAAACGAAAGCAAGAGGGAGATATGCATGAAGAGAGGCAGAGAAAGAGAGCTAAAGAGTAGAGACACAGCAAAGGAGGAAGTAAAGAAAGGAGGAAGAGAAGAAGGGAGGAAGGGATAAAACGATGGCAAAGGAGAAAGAGAAAGACAGAGAGGAGGCACAGCAGACGGGACGAAAGAGTCGAAGAGAAATAGATGGAGAGAAAGAGAAGGAGAGAAAAAGAAAAAAGACGGAGAATTGCACAGCGCATTCATGGCACACCGCCTCGCTACGATCCACATAAACTATTCCTACGTGACACGTGTTTTACCACGTACGCGTCTGTCCGGAACCGAATATCCGAACATCTCTGATTGCTCTGACGGCAGACATGCAAAACAATCGTCAGCTCTCACATTCTCAATCAAATCGTGACATCGCATTTTGCATACACGTCCGTCATTTATCTCCGTCGGCGCACGCAAGTTTGTCGGCCTGCATACGCAAGTACACGGCGGACAGAGATTTGACTATCTCCTCTGGGTGGCCGCTATAATAGCAGCCTGGTAAAACATGACGGAATTACGCGAAAAATGTCATTTCTTCACTGCGATCGCCGCGCGGATTTTTTGCATTTTCAATCGCGGATCGAAATAGGGGGCGCGCGCGCAGGGGTGCGTCCGGCGCTGCCGTCGGTCGCCATTGATTCACTTTCGTCCTCTCCCATACCCCCGAAAAAGTTGCGGAAAGTCATTACAACTCATTACCGTGTTTTCACCGGTGTGAACCCAGAGGCCCCGCCGGACGTGGACTAATATCAGCGCCGGTTTTTGATGTAACAGTAAACTATTATTCCGGGGAGCTTGAAAGGACGGCTGCGTCCTCAGGGACGCGCGTCCATACAGCTAGACTCTCAGCGCTCTCCCTCGGGCGCGCCGCGCAACAAGATTAAATTTTCGATTACAATATTTCATAATTCCTTGCGCGCAACGGGAGCCGAGTGCTTCTGCGGCGCGGCGTAAAAAACGTATAAATTCGGTCGATGGGGAGTAGTAATGCTTTGAAATATGAAAATTGAAAAACATTATTTCTCCTAATATAGATAAGCATTACGGCGAAATGGATCAAAATAATAGGTCTGCGCCTGCGGGGAGTAGCTTTGCTTTTGATGTGTGCTGTGAGCTGCACTGATAATACATCCATCGGTGGCTGATGATATTATCTTGTGCTGCTGTTAATGTATTGCCCACGCTCCGGCACGAGTTACCAATCACGCTCAAGCTTGCGCGCGATGCTGCGGCCCCGCGTGCACCATTCACCTGCGGGCGTGGAACACGCCTCCGCCACACACGACGACGAGTTCCATGCGCCATTCCTTGTCCCGATCAGAACGTAGAATTGACTCCGGCGGCGGCGCTCTTCTCTCGGTGACCTTGATTTCTTCGTTTATTAGAATCGCGACTCGAGAGAAAAATCAATGGCTGCGCAGCGCGCGCTGGCAGACGATTTGCACATCGTGACCGAGTTCTCGAGCACGTACGAGGTTGTGAAATCTCTCAGCATGAGATACGCCATGTTAAGCCATGTTATTGTACGCGACGAGA
Source organism: Priapulus caudatus (assembly GCF_000485595.1). Taxonomy (NCBI): domain Eukaryota; kingdom Metazoa; phylum Priapulida; class Priapulimorpha; order Priapulimorphida; family Priapulidae; genus Priapulus; species Priapulus caudatus. The sequence continues at coordinate 145,993 of NW_014577447.1, forward strand.
GAACACACCTCGACAGCATATCACTGTTAGCATTCTGCAAAAGCAGTTAGCCGCAGTTACCAAGAGTTGCAATATTATTTACTTTTGTTATCACGACTGTCCATTTTGGTAATGAATGCATTCAGCAGTCAGCTGAGAACAACGCTATAGTGCAAACACACGCACACGCACACGCACACACGCACGCACGCACACACACACACACACACACACACACACACACACACACACACACACACACACACACACACACACACACACACGACGACACACACACACACACACACACACACACACACACACACACACACACACACACACAACACACACACGTTGCATGCATGCCTTCACGGTCCAGCTT
>NW_014577447.1:149881-154442 GCF_000485595.1 Priapulus caudatus
CCAGCGTAGCAGCACGTTACGGTCAATAGCCGGTGTAACTGAACTTAACATCCACAGCCAGCGTAGCAGCACGTTACGGTCTATAGCCAGTGTAACTGAACTTAACATTCATAGCCAGCGTAGCAGCACGTTACGGTCTATAGCCGGTGTAACTGAACTTAATATTCATAGCTAGCGTAGCAGCACGTTACGGTCAATAGCCGGTGTAACTGAACTTAACATCCACAGCCAGCGTAGCAGCACGTTACGGTCTATAGCCAGTGTAACTGAACTTAACATCCACAGCCAGCGTAGCAGCACGTTACGGTCTATAGCCGGTGTAACTGAACTTAACATTCACAGCTAGCGTAGCAGCACGTTACGGTCTATAGCCGGTGTAACCGAACTTAACATCCACAGCTAGCGTAGCAGCACGTTACGATCTATAGCCTGTGTAACTGAACTTAACATTCATAGCTAGCGTAGCAGCACGTTGCGGTCTATAGCCGTCGCTGTTTATTACAGCACGTCTAATTGCGTCGCTCATTGCTATTCACGCGACGCCACGCGGCGGCCGGCGGGTGGCGCATATGAGCCAGCCGTATCTAGCATTGAAGCAATTTCGCGTCGTCGCCGCATTTTATTAAATCCCGGCCAGGCGGTTTCCAGGAGACCTGACTGCGCGCGGCGGGGTGTACAATAACAGCGCGCACGGGGCCGTCGTCGGCAGCAGGCGCGCGCGGCTCGGTCGTCTGCTGTGCGCGCACAATGGCCGCCAGCTTCGCGGCGCGCCGTAGGAGACGGCCATAATGATTGGCGAAGCAGCGGGGCGACTGGAGCGCCACGGGGCGTCCGCGCCCGTAATTACAACCAGACCGAGTAAAGTGGGGTGCAATTACGCCTACCGGTGAGCACACGCTGCGCGCTGCACTTTACTGCTGAGAATACTTAATGTCTGTCGCAGACACACGGGCTCTCTCTCTACCCCCCCCCCTCTCTCTCCTTCTCTCTCTCTCTCTCTCTCTTTCTCGAGCTCTCTCTCTCTCTCTCTCTCTCTCTCTCTCCTCTCTCTCATCTCTCTCTCTCTCTCTCTCTTTCTCTCTCTTTCTCTCTCTTTCTCTCTCTCTCACTCTCTCGAAATTAAGTACATTTGTAGAGAGAGTCTACACTCAGAAGCAACCAGGGTGCTTTGCACCTTGGCGTCGACTTCTGCACGTCATCAATCAGTGTTTAATCAACCGCGAGGTGGCAGGTCGTAGAATTGACGCCGATGACGTCACGCGGCACGATAGCGAGGCCAGTGACGCAACACCGCTCGATAAGGTCTTCGGTGACGTGAAGCCGTCTCATTGTAACCGATGACGATCGTAGTGACGTCACGGCGTCTGATAGCGAGGCCGGCGGTCCGACGATAGCGAGGCTAGCGTTATTTAAGGCGCGGCGGCGGAGGAGGGATGCGGAGGGCATCGCATCCACGCCGCTCTCCGCGTCCTATAGCGCGCATCGTCCCGCGGCTCATTATGCTTGCGCCGCATTCATTTTTTATTCCAGGCGCAGTGAATAATTTACGCGCGTAATACGCATAATGTACGGTGGGGCCGCACGTGCGTCTGCCGAGTGCGCAATACTTGCTCGCGAGTTCGGCGGCGCGTCCGGGGACAAGCTACCGTCAATCGTGTCGCATTGCACATTTGCAAAAGATTTTTGCGACGCGCGCAGAGAGTTGCATCATCATCCATCGCTGCTACTTAGGAGATAACTAGTGCACGAACACACGGTGTGGGTAGAGAGAGAGAGAGGGGGAGAGAGGACGAATGAGAGATATAGAGAGGGGGAGAGGAGAGCGAGAGAGAGGATGGATGCCGGAGGAGGAGGAAGAGAGCGATAAATAAGGGGCGCGGTGGTGAGAAGGACAGGTGGAGAGGAAAGAAGGGGAGCGGAAGAGGGAGAGAGGGGAAGAGAGAGAGAAAGGAATAGACTGACAGAATAAAAGAAAGAAATAATGAAAGAGAAGGGAAGACGGAGAGAGAGAGAGAGAGACTGCCTGCTGGTGACCGTGGCCCTCATCCACTATCTCATATATGCTGAAACTGGGCTGCCGTCTGTTCCCTGTTTATCTCCCATGCATCTTTATCCCCCGAGACGGGAGAGTGGCGAAGCTTTTTCACAGTGCCCGGCTACATTTATCTCTGCTGGGTCAGTTCCCAGGCGAACGTGCGCGTCGGCACTTGACCTATGATTCAGTCACGGTACTCTCATCTCCCTGAGAAACAGTGCGCCTTTGCTGGCAGCTGCAGAATTCTGTAATTTATACCCCCCGAGGACGCATTTCCCCCCAAACCAGTTTTGCTTAATGCCGACGTCCCGCTGAGCTCCCCCTGGAGTGCAGTGCCAAGAAACTAGATGGTCGCAACGTGGTGTGATTGAGTCAGCACTCCGCGCCACAGCACTTACGTCGATCCACCGGTCATTGTGCGTCCGTCCGTCCGTTCGTCAGGCGCCTGATGTAGGGCTGCGTGATTGTGGGGGGTGCTGCGTGCGTGAGTGCGCGTGCGTGCGTGCGTGCGTGCGTACGTACGTGCGTGGCAGGCTACATGCGCGCGTGCGTGTCTCTATCTGTATGTGCGTGCGTGTGCGCATTGTCATGCATAGATGTAGATTCGCTGGAGCGCACGCGCGCGTGCGTGTTGAATTCTCAGCGGATGCGTGTTCCCGCACCCGGGGCGGACACGAGCTGAATGGGAGAGGCTTTCATAAAGAAGCTGCGCAGGCACAATGTCACCATCTAGTCTCGAGGGTATCACTAGTATTGCCGGCATTCACACATGCGCGCTCAACAACCCACGCATGCAGTACATATATCGTCACGCCATGGTATACACCATCTGCTGCTATATCCGATTTGGCGGCTTTGTTTTACCTTTCGAGACTGTTTTGTTTTAAGCTTTCGTCGATTTTTTACTTCGTGTTGTCACGTGGTAATCGATTTTAACTGGATTCCATCCGATTTGGCATTTTTATCAGATGTTTTTCGCTGCCTATTGCTTTTGAACACGGCTGGTTATAAATGGTTTTAGTTATTGAAATTCACTAATTTGGTGGCTTTTATTTGCTTTTTGGAAGCAGTGAACAGACGAATACGCACTGCATGGTTGACTAGAGACGTCCTATACAGGAAGTAAGTTATGAGGACAAGTAACTCAACGACAATACGACCATCACAATTTCATTCGAAAATCGCTGCACGTTCTCTTCGTTGTAGAATTTTCGCGTACCCCTATTCTAGAACGAACAAGTGAGCAGCCGCGGATTATCGAGTCACTCTTGCACATGCGCACGAGCGACTCGCATCGAAAACGCAAATGCCGCCGCCGCGAGCGCTGATGTCGCGCGTTCGAAACGTACGTCAGTGTAGGGCGAGAGTGAAGTCTCGAAGGTTTAGACACTAGTAATTCGTTTTCGCCACAGCAGGAGGCCCGTTGCGCAGCGAAGGCCTTATTTCGCCAGCAGCTGAACTGAACACGAAGCCGGGCGGAGGCAGCGGCAGGCGAAGGCGCCTGGCAGTCAGCAGACGTGCTATGCCATTTGGCGGCGGTCCCACAGCTACCCAGGGCGCAGAGAAAACCAATATCCTCCGAGATGCCTCCCGCGGGAGCCATGCTGGCTAATAGGTTCCTGCAGCATGATTACTGGCCGTACCGCTGGGAAATTGCTCGCCTCGCATGCGAACCAGCCAGCCTTATTACAATCCTCGCACAGGGGATCGGCAGGCCTGTTCACGCTCGCGCACGTCAGAGCCCGTAATAAAGTAGTGCGATGCGGTGCGGTTACGTCGTTGCTGCTGCTGCCGACGTCTCAGCACGCGCATCGAGCCTCGGGAGATAGGCTGTATGTATGTATATACGTAGGCGTGGCCGTCGTCGTCATCGTCGTCGGGTTGACTGTCGTTACACGCGAACGCACGCACACACAAAATGCACGCACGCACGGGCACACGCATACGCACACAAACACACACACACACACACACACACACACACACACACACACACACACATACGGACGCACATATATACACACGCGCACGTCAGAGGCACGTACAGATACTACGCACAGAGGCACATACGCACGCACGCACGCACGCACGCGCAGAGGCACGCACAGATACACACAGACGCACATACGCACGCACGCACGCGCAGAGGCACGCACAGATATACACAGACGTACATACGCACGCACGCACGCACGCGCATAAGCACATCACGGCGTGCGCCGCCTTCGCTAGTATTCTCCCATGGCGGCAACGCGCTCGCTGAAGCTGGTAACTGGCAAACGATGGCTAGCGCTCGCGCACCTTGCCAATAAGACACAATGAGATAATTGCTTCTAACAGAAATGGCTTCATCAGCGCATCCGGATTCTCGAGTTCATTAGCAATTACGGCGATCCGTTACGCGCTCAAAATAAGCTGTCCGCCTTTAATCGAAAGGAGGGCGACATGGAACACATGTACACACACACATACACACACACACACACACACACACACACACACACACACACACACACACACACACAC